>NC_135693.1:13913718-14148718 GCF_964276395.1 Gasterosteus aculeatus | reverse complement strand
GACATTCATACAATACGGATACAGTGTTAACTCAATGAGTCGGACAGCCCTAGCCTGTTCCTCCATCCTGACCTTGCCTCCCTGTCGTAATCAATCATGTTGGCACGGCACGCACGCTCCTTATTTATTATTACTCTGGACCCGCATGTACAGTAAACAATGAGTAGAATACATTGGAAAGACTGAGAGAGTGGGGTGCTATTATAAGAGAGGAGGTAAAGGTCCAGTGGAATAACCGGGGGGTATATGTGTCCGGCTGCCTGGTTTAAAAGAATACTGAACAGGACAGTGAGAGGCCAGCGTGGCCGATAGACGGCTATAATGTGCGGAAATCACCTATAGTAAGTGCTCATTGCAACCCAGAGGTCACGATATTGTCACTAGTTACAATTTACAAGTGCCGCTGTTGATGCGTTGAAACATCATGGTGTCATGTTCACACACTGCCCTCCGCGTGGAGAGTGGTTACATATAACTCCATTTAAAGGAAGATGGTGTTAAAGCTGTTTTCTTCGTGCTTCAAGATCACATTAAGAAACTGTCAGACGGATGACATTTCATTCTTCGCCTTTTGGCTGTTTTCCTTTTGCGAAATATTGTAATTTCACTTCTGTTATTCTCAGGTAGCAGGTGTATATCCTGAGCGACAACCCGTTTTCTTTATAAAAACTAATAGCGTACAAAGTCAGTGTAAATTAACTATGACCCACTGTGAAGCCTTCGTAACACCACCATAACAATCCATGAAAGCCGGCCAAGCCCGACGTCACGCAGTCCCATATGCAGCCTATGCAGGGGGCCTGTCCTGGCAACAAAACCGGGCCCCAATGTACAGCAGAGGGCCCCTGAACTCCTCATGAAGGATGGCTGGCTACGAGGAGGGCCGAGGGGGAGTCAGTTTAAAACACATACCATATGCAGTTAGGAAGAGCCTCATTTATCAGCCCCTGAAATTCCGGTGTGTTTTTTTTTCTTCTTTTTTTTACACCTCAGACCCCCCAGCACTTTCTCCCCTCCCCCCAGGGTCCAGCCACCTCCTAACCGCGCACCCCAGATGACAGGTCGCCCAGACCGGACTGTAACTGCGGACCACGGCTCTGATTTGTCTCTCCATTGAAACAAGGAATTGATTATGTAGGCAATCTAGTGACAGGCTGTTTAGCAGTAAGTATGCGATAAATACGCCATGAAATGAATTGTGCACATGTTACGGGGATTTCTCAAATATATATATATATATATATATATATATATATATATACATATGTATGTCAGGCTACTTTTTGTATTTTTTCATCAGTCCATCAACCTCTCCTGTCTCTTTTGCCCTTCTCCTACCCTTCCTGTCCAGGCTCTTCTTCGCAGTTGGACATCATCTGGCCCGTGAATGGCACATTGTTATGCTCGTTCCTCAGTGGCCGCGCGAGCAGATGCCACGAGCAGCCGCAACACCGGTGCCTGCGCAAGGCTGGTAGCTCGCATTCAACACGACGCCGTAAATTACATCCCGCGAACACACAAACACTCCGCGCTCAACTGAGTTTTTCGGCACTTTAGAGCACCATTGAAGGAGCATGGCATATCCGCATCTCGTTTGAGTGGAGGCCGGTTTCGGGGGTCAGCAGGGGGAGCGGGGGAGTGAGTGGCCCCGCGGCGCACGACTGTGGCCTAGACGGAGAGATCACACACGGACAGCTGGGCTTTGAACTTTTTACCCCCGCGTTCCCGGGCTCAACAGCTCGGTGGCCGCGAGGGTCAAAGTAGTAAGACGGCCCCTTCCACTGAACCGGAGGACTTGTTTTGACTGGGTCCCCGTGGCACCGTTACCCCGAGGCGACTGGAGGTGATGCTCTTAGGAGTGATCGGGTGAAGCAAAGTTTAGGAATTACATTTACATTGCAGAGTGTGTCGGGATAGAAAAGGCTACAGATACCTTCTTGAACTGTAAAAAACGGAAAAAAAGAAATCTGTTCGATTTAAGACCTTAAGGCGTGAAAAAGACTTGCCGACAGTAGGAGCCTTCGTCTGAACAAAACTTCAAACAAAATCATGGAGTTAAGCTTGCCAGAAGTACGGTAAATAACGCTATAGATCTACGACGAGACACAATAAAGTATGATTTGTTATGATCTTGGGAGATACATGGCTCAAAATCCAATCAAACATATCACCAAAGTGTGTTTGAGGAAGAATCATCCTTGTTGCGACTCGCTACAGACGATATTTACACACTCAAATCCCACGTCTAGTCAACGGATGCATTGTGGCTCGCTAAGATATATGGGTTACTTTATTCATAGCACTTCAATTACAAAATCATGTATTGGGGGGAGAATAAATTAATAATAAAAACCCCTATCTGAACTTCTAATATTTTGCTTGGCGAAGGGAAACGAATTACCCTTTTCAGAACTGATGATGTATTACTAGCGTTTGATCCTTGGAGGTTTCACCGTGCTCACATTCATTACTTTCAAGTGCTGAGGTGTATCTGCAATTAGAAGCACCTTGCAGTGGAATTCTGACACTCCCGCAGACTTGAAACACCAGATCACAGAATCGTCACAGCATTATTCTGCAGGAGAGGGGACGGTGTCTCCTTCGGAAGAGGAGGTAAAGATGGGGGTGGGTTGGTGCTGGTGGTGGTGGTGGTGGGGGTGCTTAATTTAACCATGTCCCCGTAAGTGAGGGGAGCCGGTAAGCAAATGAGGACCTTTCATTAAATCAAAGGTGATTTTTGTTCTGCTAATGGCTGCCCCAAAAAATCTAGTACAGCGCCGAAACATGTGATCATTCTCTGCGGAGCCCGCTATGCTGCTACAGACCGGTCAGGGCTATTCTTATTACAGTATGCATAATGTAATCAGCACGCTTGTGTAATTTAATCACGTTGAGTGGACTGTGTTAGTATATCTTTGAAACGACAAAGGCATACAAGCATGTGGTTTGATAAAAAAGGGAATAAATAATACAATCACTCGGCTTGTACAGTTAATGCACCTGCTATTTCACAAATGGCAGCCATTTACATGGTACAGTGAGTTCATAGTAGAATTTTACATTTAAATACCCGACTCTTAAATGGCTTTAGAAATATTGTCCTCAAGAATGGCGATCATCCTGGAGTCTTCCGCTGATTGGTCATGATAAGGCCAAAATGGCCACTGTGTTGAAACACCTCAGAGAAGCGAAGGAAGTTTAGCCAAAAAACACGCTGAGCCATTATGTTAAAGTAAACGACAGCACATCCTAATGTCATTTGGCAGTGCTAGCGCGCAGCAATTAGGGCCTCTCTTAATGCGACGCTGGGAGCATTTCTCCTCAAGGTTAGCGCCTCATTTCCCCACGATGGGTCTGCGGGGCCGCACCAGATGCATTGTGGGAGCTGGGGGGGGAGGAGGGGTGCGAGTTAGGACAGGTGTCCGCCACCTTGGATATCTCCCCTCGCAGCTGGCACCAGCTGGCACCCCCAGTGCCCCATCCGGACGGTCTGCTCTCCCTTCTCTGTGGAGGAGAAGGAGGAGAAGGAGGAGGAGTGGTGAAAGGGAGTGTGGAGGGGAGGTAGGGGGGGGGGGGCATGTCAAGGGCAGACCTGGTACAAGCTCACTCACAGGGCACCCATGCCATGACATGACCTGGCCCCTAGGGGACCTGCCAGCGGTGAGGGGCAGGAGTAATGTGGTGCAGCCGTGCCCGTTTGGAGACCTGCTCCAGCATTCCTAATGGACCGGCGATGATGAGGCCCAGCAGTGCCAGAGGGTCAGAGGCAGCTTCTGTGGAGGACGCCGCTCTTCCCACTGGAGAGCTGGGGATGTCATGTCTGAAGGTGGTCTCTCTGGATGCGACGCAGCCATTTTGCCAAAAGGTAAATGAAGGAAGCATTTTGGAAATGCTAAATGACTGAGGTGTGTGTATCTGCACGTGCACAAAAGCGCCCACGTTAACGACCACATTTTGAATCATGCATGCAATTTAGAAATGTACTTATTTTGTTATGTATGTCAATGGCCAATTTAATAAACACATATATTTACAATTGACAATTCACACACGTTTTACATGGTTAAGTACCACATATGTATATGTGCACAATATGTGATATTCATGTACGGTCTTATATTTTAATATGGACAAATGAATTACTCATAAATACAAAAATACAGTATGAAAATGACATGAACACAATGTAATGCAGCATAATATTCATATGGGCTACATCATCTAGATTTTTAGAAACATATATATTCTAAATTATATTTAATTGACATGGATACCAAAAGTAATTACGTAAACATTTTTTTCTGTTGTGACTCGCTAAATGCTGCAGGGTTAAAGCAAATTATTATGAATGTAAACTGCAGGACTTGTCTCCATTCAGGAGAAATCACTTCACATTATAAGCACATTATGTTCCAGGCAATACGACACAGCGATTCCCCACTCATGATGTTCACTTAATTCACTTAATATGTCTTTAATGGCGAACGGCTTTTCTTTGTCTAAAATGGTTTCCACACTGACCATTATCTGAAATCAAGCCTAATGACGGCTCGGGTTTATGATAATGACCATTATCACACAGACCACCATCATGTCTGCCAAATGATCAAATGATTTCGCATTCTTACTTGTAGTCTGAATTCGTTAGTCATGTAAATTTAAGCCCTTGATGAAGCTAAACCACCCGAACCCAACCCCCCCCCCCTCCTCCGCCTTTCTTCTCACACCCTCCTGTATAATATTGCTGCTGTTGTTCAGACCTTACATTGAACTAAGGCAGCTTTTGAAGTTGATAACAACATATAATATATCATCTTTGCCCTCATCAGCCCTTAATGGGCAAAACTAACGATAACGATAATACTAACGGAGACATGAGGGAATCTCATAGTCGCCTTCGTTACCACCGTCATCAGTTTCAGCGTATAAAGGGAACTGTGAGGCAATAATAACAATTTGTAATAACACACACTGGCTCTTGCTTTCTGATGCCACATGAATCCTTTGAAGTGCAGACTGTTGATTACTGTAAATGAGAGCTGTTTCAGGGTGGATTGTGGGTAATTATATGCAGTGCACCCGTGGGAGCAGTGCTAGCACCCAGGGGACAGCGGTTCCACAGGAGAGTGAAGCACAGACAGAGCAACACATGCTGGGCCACCGATTCCCAGCATGAAACAAGTCAACAGGCCTGTCTTTTATTTCTAATGTCTGTGATTTACATGAAAGAACCACTGTCACCCAACCGCAACAGTGTGTTGTATACCGCAGTTTGATTGACAGCGTTTCATATTTCCACATGTCCCTCCGCCCCTCACTCCCTCCCTGCACAACTTGATGATGATTGCAGAATTCTAGCAGAGAGGATGTTGCCGGCTTAGCTGCTGTGTGAGCCTGACTCCTCTGTGTAAATGCATGTATATATATATATTTATAGCATGTCATATGGATGGGAATTCTTCGTCTGATACAATGTGGGAAATTTAAAATGCAGCATGAATAATTAACGGTGTACATTTAAATAAAAAAGTGTGAAAAGGAACAGACAAGTTTTATTAATATACAATATTTATTAACAAAGATAACTTCCTCTGTGAAGATTTTATTAAGTGTTTGGCTATATTAATGTTAGTTATCTGTTTATACAACAGCATGACCACGATGGAGGTCTATTTGTTGTTTGTGCATGTGTGTGTGTGTAAACATTTAATGACACACCATTAAGTAGTTGTAGAAATGTGTGTATAAATGTTTATATTTGTGTGCCTACATAAGTAGCATCTGTTGTACAAACAGAAAATGAATATCATGGTCACACACATTTTTAATAACAGAAAACGTCTTCATGGATTAAGCCATTATTGTTGATAAATACAGTGTAATGATAAACAAAGTGGTTCCACATATCTGCTATTAACAGCAATATAGGTTATACGCTGTGTATTACCACATTTATGTATCGTGTTATAAACACTAAATAGGGGGCTGTTAGAGTCCCCAATTATTCTAAGTACATATTTTCTAATTGTCCTTATCTATCACATATACATTGAAAATTGAATTCAAATTAGGATGCAATGTGAGGCAAAGTTTCCAATCATGCTGGGAGCCCCGCAATCTCTTTCTCTTCACTTGAGCTCATTTCTCCACTAATGACTTTGCCCTCTGATGCAAGCCAAGGGATCATCAAAGGTCCTTGAAACAAAAAGGGAAATATAGCAATTACTGTGACTTTCATCGGCAAGAAAGAGATTAAAAACCCTGTGGTTGTATAAGCACCCGAGAAGCAAACCGAGATCTGTTTCACTATTAAATGTATATTCAAGCAGTTTGCTGCGGACGTTATTCATCATCAACGTGTTCTTCCTCTCGCCATCTTCATTCATTTTTTTCTCTCCATGCTTGATAATAGAACAAATGTATTATGTATTACTAATCACATGATAAAAGCCTGTGGTGCTGGTAACGCATGTAGATTTCCAAAATGCTGTGCATGTACAAGAAAAGTCATTGCCTTTTTAACAGTGGCCTAAGGGAATGGAATCGTCCCTTAGCCTCCATAACCATTGACACAAAAGGTCCCCAAACAATTTCAAATTACTGCTTTATTTCTCTCTCTTATATAATCCACCCACATTATTAAATCTACCACCTTCTGGGACTTTACTGATACAATAATATTACAGTGCTAAGATGTTTACATTCGAGACCGCTAGCTTTCCTTGTTATAAACATGTATGCCCTAAGGACTTGTACAATATGTATGAATACTACTTGGCCTAAATGAGGCACAGGTCATTTTGTTTTTAAAAGGGGTCAATATTACCTCAAGCAAGGGGCCGAGGCCAACGCTAGAACCTGACTGAGCAGAAAATGACTCCTGATACTCACAGATGAGATCTATTATACATTAAACATGCTTGTAAATATTCACTAGTCAGACCATTCAAATGGAAAATATGGTTTAGGTCAAAAGGTCTGTGAAAATGTTGTCTCCAGAGGAAGTCCCCCTAGAATAGAGGCAATGATGATAACAGGGAGAAACACCCATAGGGGACCGGGGAGGACATTAAGAGTTGTTTTACATGTTTGAATGTGGGACAGCCCTGATACCAGGGAGATAAATGATGGGCACTTATCAGACTGGACTGACCTAGAGTTACGTACCATGCCTAATGGAATGTAACACTCCCATCAATTACACGCAGTCAGGTCGAATTACAATGAATTCCTGTCCAATAAAGTTTTTTAAATAAGTGTGTTCACCCATTTTATTAGGGAAAAAAAAAGATAACAAATAATTTCACGGCACAAACGTGGGATGATAATAACCAGAGCGGGTCGGCTTTGTGTATTGAACAATGCTTATTGAAATCTATGAATAGCAAAGCGCCAGAGAAAGAGAATGATACGTGGACGTCAGTTTTATTAGCGGTTTGTGTCTGTGACAGGATCACATGGCTTGGAAATTATTTCATCATGTTCAAGTCCGACTGTGGGACTAAGGTGTTATCTTCTATTTTTGTCTCTCTCGGCCGTATTTTTTCCCGAGACCAGGAACAATGTAGTCTGACAGACATATTCTTTATGAGGGGCTCGTGGCCTCTCTAATTTGACACAGTTGTCAGAGATAAAGCTCCTTAGAGAGTGTGGCCATGCTCTGGGTAGGAATGGGGATTAAATTAACACCCCCACCTTCACATCCTCTGACCCCAATACTGGAGAATAAAACATACATGGTGACTCACTTCAACACCCCACATCTCCCTTCCAACTTCCTCTCTGAAGGTTTGATGTTATTTTGCTAAATAAAACAGCAATGCACCCGCTCAGCTTCGGGAACCTTTCATTTCAAGACGGTTCTGTAAATTAAGAAAGAACAATTTAATCAAATAAAAAAATGGAAAGCTCATTTTGATCAATTTCAATAGTCTGATTATTATATTTAGAAACAATCATGTTTATCAACAAGCATCTTGACAGGAAATGTGGCCGGCGAGAGCAAAGCGACACCCCCCCTTTAAACAGCTTGCACACTGTAACAATACACTCCCTCTCCCTGCTAGTTTCCTATCAAATGACCCGAGCGCGTGAAATCAAATCAACACTGGAATGGATCATATCAAATTCTAATGAAAACATAATGTGCTCTTAAAATGTGTGTTGGCCCGGCAGCCAGCCATCCAGAGAGTCCCCCCCCCCAGATGACGTGATGAATAGGGAACACTGATGGAATATGCATCAAAGTCGGCCTCATGATTTATGTAATAGCAGTCACTTGGACACTGATTAGCTGCTCTGTCAAGCGTGTAATACGAGAGGCACAACCCCTGGTTTATCAGTCATTTATCTGAAGTGCGTCCTGATATTATCACTGGATCCTAATGTCATCATTATGCCGCACAGCATGTGCGGGCCAGTGTGTCATGGCGCCGGCGACACAGCCTGTCAGGAGTTCAAGCCTCTTCATTTGCAAAGTGCTCAGACATTCATAGCACTATGTCAACAGTAAAATAGAGGAGCCACATCGTATCAGGGACGGAGGGACGGAGGCACACGGGCACACTAAATAAGTGGGCACTCGAGGGTACGGAGACATTTTGTCACGTCTTTGTGATTGCGGCTGGCTCATGCGACGATGGGGCTAATTCTTTTGAGGGGGAATGGAATAACAAAGTGTCAAAGTAAAAAGAACAAAACAACTGGTTGCCTTTTTTTTTTTTTTATTCCCCCTCGCCTGCTTCGGGGTTTGATTTAGAGGAAGAGACACACTGCACTTACTGTACGCCGGGGTGGACCTCCTGGATGTGCAATGTGAGGCCCAGAGAGCCATTTCTCCTGATTAAAATGCACACTCACACACACACACACACACATGCCGCCGTGTGAGAGGATGCCGGTCGTTCAGTCTGTCAGGACTTTCCTGCTCTCCTCGAGAATATCTGATATCATAAATGACTTCAACTCCTCCCACGCCAACATGAGAGCGAGATTGCGAACACAGGAAAGGAGAGCGAGACACACGCAGGCAGTATGTGACTGAGCTGTGACAATCACACATTACCGGATGGACAAAACCGCTAATAAACAATTTGTGTCATTTTGACAAAAAAGGTTACGGTTGTTATTCTCACAAACATCTGGTGCTGTACACTAAGAGGAAACTGTGCAACGTATAAGTCCGTCAACACCTCACACAAACAAAAATAGTGAGGGAAACTGAACAGGAAAAAGAGCTCTTTGAGTCTCAAACAAAAGATATCAGCCCAGGCTGCCAACACAGACAGGGCACCACACCTTGGCAATGATGCCGCGCACAATCAAAGGAACAGTCGTCACCAGCGCAGCCGTGTTTTTAAAGGATATCTTAAAAAGATTAAAAATATGTTTCATTATGGAAAACAATTGAGGCCGGAGCCATTAGGATGCCAGGTTGTTATGTCACTCACACGCACTTCAGGCTGTTTGGTTCAACACACCATGGCTGCGTTTTTCCTGTTTTTTTAAATAAATAATTTGCACGTTTCAGAGTAAATACACATGACTGTACAAACAAAATATAAAATGTGCAAAACAGCTTTCATGTGGCAGCAGCAATTAAAATGAGTATGCACTAAATATAGGATGACAAAAAGCAAAAGTTGGCTTTAAACGTTTTTATATTTGCACTTTTAAAACGTTATTTTTCTTCTATTAAATGATTTAAAGCAAATGCAGAAACGTCCACTGTGACTGCCACATATGATAATTGTCTGGCCACTGAATGCAGCATTAAAATGATTTCAAACAGTATGGCTCAGAAGATCCAGCAGAGGGGGCTGCTTACTGCAATCATATGCTGATTAATTGAGCTTGATTCTCCCCATGCTGCGAACATAAGTTGTCCCACACTGTAGGCTACATGTTGGTATGTGGGTAAAGGTTACAAGGCTATATCGAAGTCACCTTTTACCACAGGTAGCCCTTCACACCAATTTCGATGAACATTAAGAAAACCGTGATTTTCTGATTACGCTTCATCAAGCCTGTATCAAACTAGGTTATGTTCATTTTTATTAATTGTGCATGTTTCTCTCTAATTAGCTAATGAGAGACAAAAAGCCGGTTTAGAGCAGAAAAATGCAAATGACTCTTAGAAAATAGCACCAAAAAGTAAATGGCAAGGCTGAGAATCATCCTTCATTGAAATGTCAGAGATAAATGGCTCAAATGTCACATCAATTAAAACGGGGGACAGTTAGTAGTTCATTAAAGAGAGAGCCATATTGCACCGTCGGGTACCGTTGCCAACCCTTACTATCTGGGGCAGACTGGCAGCGGGTCCAGATGGCACGGAAATCCTCACAGATTTCAAAATGGTCTCTGCAGGGGTGGCGTTTTTTTCCCCCCCCTCGCTCCCACCCTCACCGCTGAGATGGGGTGTGGGCCACAGGCCCACACCGGCCTACACATTCCAAACGGAGGCATGCAGAGAGCTGAAGGCACCACAGAAGAAAAAAAAATCTGTAAAACAAAGCTGCAGAGGACAACAGACACTTTTGAACAATACATGACTGATAGCACACACTTGGTCGTAATGACTGAAATCTATGCTCTAGGCAACATAAGGCAACTTAAAACCGCATTAAAACTGTGATAAAAGAACGCTGCCCCATGTGTTCTTCACAATAACACAGTGAGCTTATTAGTCAGTTTACCAAATGTTATTGGTCGACAGCATCACATAGGTGTTTTTTTAACCCACAGACGTCATGCTTGGGACCCTGAATACCTCAAAGTCACTGGGGATAAATTATTAGATAAATGTCTCAGCTTTAAGTGGAGAGATTATAGTGTTTGACACTAATGTTCAAAAATTATCTGCTTCCTCTGCAGTAAATATATCAAACAAATCAAATATCTAAATCACTAATATTACTAGTCCTCTGTGTACCGAGGCCCCCGAAGGACCCCGAATCCCAACATGAGACCTAAAAGACAAGCCCTCTGTGTCTGTCCTTCAGCAAGGAGGCGGGGCGGAGGCTTTATGACGACCAATTACGGAGCGACGTTTGACTTTCGCCCCCTGTGATTGGCTGACTTGGTCACGCAGTCCGGAGAGAAACAGGAAGACACTTTCCTGTTGCGGATGGAACGGAAGCAGACTCCAGCGCGGCACGGATACAAAAAGGCTTCATTGTGAGCTACTGAGTTAATTTACAGTGTCAACATTAGTTTTACAAAAGCTGACATGTTCCTCAGTTCAAATGTCAACCGTACACCCTCTTGCTATTTGACTAATTCCGCGCCTTAAGTTACGAGCCCCCCGTCCGTCCTTTCACACATTTTTAACGTGCGCAACTTTTAAAACACTTTCGCTCAGAGAATTGCGTCAGGCTTTTGCCGACGTTTCGGAAATTAGCTTCGCTTTAGATTTAAATTGCGCACAATAAGCGCACGTGTTGCGTTTGAGCCCCCACGCAGCGCTTTTCTACTCAATTAAGTCCCGACCGGGGAGCCGGTGTGATGACAAACGAATGAAATGATGGACGAGCGCGAGGAGGCCTTTTTTTCTTCTTCTTTCCAACAACACAAGCTGCTTATTGCCTGTTGTTCCTCGCCGCGAAGAGCCGGGTAAACACCCCTAACATTCCAGTTAAGTCACTTTACACCCAGTGCACCGAACAGCGCCACAAAACGCGATGGCGCTATTTTTGCAATCAGCCCGGACTATTAGCCGAGGCCGTTATTTGCCCGGGTCCATTATTCTATCCGCGAGTCTATTACCAGCCTGCTAAATGGCAGCCAGTGTGTTTATCCAAAGTGCACTGTACCATTGTTTGGCTGCGAGGAAAAGAAAGAAAGAAAAAAATCTCGGCTTTATTGTCAGTTCAGGCAAACCCCCGATGAATACAGTGAGAGCTGCACGAGTAGAAAACAAGAAAGTTGAAGCAGACGCATTTGTGATCGCGCACCATGACAGATGTGGCGGTGGGTTGCGCACGGAGGGAAGGGAGGGGAGGGGGGCAACAAAGTAAATGAAACACTGTAAATGCATGAATACTTTTTATCACATCACCTGTGCTTAATCTAAAAATAATGTACTCCCGTATCTATTCTTGAAATTAAAAGTACAGGCTGCTTTGAGCAGTGCAGTTTTCTTAACAATGCATTGTGTGTTGAGGTCTGCAACTAAGATTGTTTTAAAACCTGCAAGTTGCTGCATCAAATATTGGAGAAAAGTTTGAAATGAGACAATTTGATGGAGCTCAAGGTGGCGCTTGTCTTTGTCTCAACAGCTGCGAACCCTTTGCCATCTCTCAAGACAAAGGAAACAACAAGTTCTCACATTTGTGAGGCATTTTATTAGAATAAATACATATAAAAAGTTGATTGTGGGGAGAATAGTTGCCAGATTCTGATTAATCAGATAATTATTTTGGCTGGCTAGCTTTTTGTTGCTAAGTAATTAGTCTAAAATACCACATGGAGTTAGCACTACCTTTTTGAAACTGTATTCACAGCCGCTACCTTTTTAATGTTTATTAATTTGTAAACTAAATATTATACTACTTTGATCTTGGACAGCTGGACCGACAAAACAACACATTTAAAAATCGGCACCTTGCTCTTTGGAAGCCTGTGATTGAAATGTTTCTCTCTTATACTCTTATAGAATAAACAATGTATTTATTAATTGAGAAAGTAATCACAAGGATGACAGATAATAAAAATAATCATCGGTTGCGGCACAACACATAGCAAACAAAGAAGTGGAAAAATATGAATGTGAATAACATACGGTTCTAAAAATGAAAAAGACAAAAAGAGAGATATTGTTGTACCCTTTAGACACTTTTTAAGATCAAGGTTTCCTCACTTGAAACTTGCAATCAATGTGACCTTTATTTATTATAACCCCCATCTCTCAAAAACTCACATATAACATAGTCAATCATCTCTCCTTCCCTCAAAGTAAAAATAAAAAAGGAACTGCTGTCTGGTTATTGCCAGTATCCATCTCAGTCGTCAGAAAAGCTGCACGTTTTTGCTGTTGTTAAGGGCTGGAAACCAGAATCCCATCGGAGTTGCACCCTGAGGAACAAATTTAATGCTAGAAAAACATCCCGACCATCAACCAAAAATGACGGATTGAAAATAATGTCGAGCTATCTTGGGAATCCCCCACCAGACAAGGGAACAGACTGCATTGTTTTTCTCATTTATGTGATATATAGAACAGAAAGAGGGTAAAAAATGGGCAATTTATTGGTTAGATAGGCGTATTCGTTTCCATGCACAAAAGAAATATCGTATAGTAATGTTGGGATCAAGTCGCATCATGACATTGTTTGGAGGCTAGGTGTTCAAACATGTAAGTCATCACCCGTTGGTGGCCTGCTAGGTTTTCGATAGATCATTCAATGCAAATGTGTGTGGGAAATTGTGAAAGTTGCCACATGAATATGTCAATGAACGGAGTGTAATTTGTGCTTCCTTAGCAGGGCAGCGGGATGAAGAAGCAGAAGGAGAGCGGCTGCACTCAGAAGACCATCTCATTGCGGAGCCCCCTGGGGACCATCCAAGTCAGTGGATGTGAGAATGGTGTGCACACCATCCAGATCCTAATGGATGTCGCACCTGCTGAAAGGTACTGTACAACAGCCGGCCTGCTGACGTGATAAACAAAGGTGTGAAATTTACAGGCGGACAGAATCCACTCGTGTGATGGAGTGCCACCATTCCTCATTGGAAGCAGGGCATTTTTGTAGATCCCACAAGAAATATCCTGGAGAAAGTTGGGCAAATATGAGCAGGCACTAGAAATATGAGGGGCACTAGAATACAGTTGGGCGGGAAATTAGATTTCTGATGGCATGTGGTTGTGATTCTTCCTGCAGTATATTTGAAATTTCCAGAAAAATAACTTCTTTATTACCCACAAGGGAATCGATTACAGCGGATGTCTGTAGGGTCAGCAAAGGCCACTGGGAGCACGGACTGTTGGCTCCTGTTTATTTATGTTCCCTCCAAGTTGTATGCGGTAGTTCGACCGAGTGTCAACCGGCACTCAGAAATGTAATATGTGATTGCATTTCATGCCCCACCCATCCCTCAAAATTGTGAGAATGTTGCCGGTCTTACTGGAGCGATAGAAACTGATTAAACTCTGAGTTAATAAGTACTTATTTCTGAATTTTACAGGTCCACATCCTACATCATGGATTACTTTTGATTAGATTGAAATTAAATATCCATGTATCGCAGATTCGCATTTGATAAACTTGAATGGTTTAGGAAATTAAATGCAATCCAAATGCACCCGGATAGGAAGTTATCCGTTTGAAAATGTATGTTCAAATTCTAATTTATGGAAACCCATTAATGAACTTGTATATTATACCTCAACACGTGTTTCCTTCTCGACTGTCTGCTATTTCCTAAAATTCATCAAGCAGTAAAAACATTCCACTTGTTGTTAATGAGTTGAAGTGAGAAAATTAATAATATGGAATTTTGATTATGGAAGATGTCCTGTAACCATGCGCAAGCACCTTTTTCCGTCTCCTTGTGAACGGGGTTTAATTTGTGTGTTCAGGTTCAGTAGGAATATGCAAATGAATTTAATGATTCGCATCACTAGATCATTCCTCAGTTTAATATCATTTGCTATGTCGGTCATAAGTGACGCTGCGATCGCAGCGCCGTCGCCACGTCCTCAAAGGTGCGAGCGAGGAAACGGACGCGCTAAATGTTTCGATTTTATCTCGACCAGTTGAACGCGGCGTTATTGTCATACGGGGGGGGGGAACTAGAGCCACCTCAGATATACACGGTGGTACAGAATGTAAACAGGCATTAAGGGAGGCGAGATAAAGTGACAAAATATAGGCTTATCTTTGCAAGCGGCTTTACATGTAGATCTCACAAAAGCCTGCGTGTAGCAGTAATAGTTCAAATCAGGCATTTCCATTGATTTATTTATGACATACTAAACAAGGCTCTCTGCAGCTTTGGATGTGGTGTGGTACAGGCTTAGGAAGTCAGGGTGATAAATGATCTCTAAGAGCATATTTTGGATAAGGGAAATGGATAACGTCCATGCATAACAGAAAGTAAAACCTACAGCAGTATATTTGTGAGAGCGAGTCGCAGCTTCGCAGGCTTATGCAACTCAGTTTGCCTATTTAAAAAAAAAAAATAATTCACCATACCGGTTGGTGTCGAACAGCCGGTGCAGCAACAAAACTATGCGTGGCATTGATAGATAGCTATTGATAAATGCCATTATAGCTACATAAACGCCCTTGAAGTATTGCTCACACGCCGTGACCGTCATCTCTCTCTAATAGAAACGTCTCAAGCCCTTTTTGCTTCCTAACTGATCTTAGGAACATTTCCTAAAATCAACCTCCTCTGCCAGTCTAACGACAGCCCTGAAGGCACCATCAGATGAACAAATTCATTACATCTCAACAACCCCTGTTGGGGCCCTACGCACCAGCCTCCCTGTTAACCAGCTTTTCCCCCTTTTTTTTTTTTTTTAGTTCTTAGCATGGCCTCGGCGTTCGCAGAAAAATGATACGCATTTTGTTTACAGGAGATTACTATTATCTGAAATATGACGCGTCCTGCCTCTTTCACACAGAGCACAGACACATAATACAGAGGAAATCGTAGAGTACTTTTTTATTAGGGTGAAAAATGAAAAAAAAAAGGGCTGGACTCCTGCCCCGAGACATTTTGTGAGCATATTATTTTACAATGCTTTGATCAATTTGTCTGTCAAGCTGGCTGAGATGTGGGGGAGCAGGGAAAAAGCAATTTAGCTTGTGAGGTCCTCAATAGAAATGTACTACAGGAGGCTGTGTATGACATGTTGCATTAGAACCCGAGTAGCCTTTATTGCCTGATAATGTCGCAAGGCAATGCTGATATCAATCACCCTTTAACAGCCGGTATGATGTTTTTTATGAAAAGAAGAAGAAAAAAAATAATGCATGAAGCATTTCTTGGAAAATAATTGATTTAATTCTGAGCCGAGGGATTTCTACTTTTAACAACATAAAAAAATAGAAAAACGGGCACAAAATGTGCTAGAAGCTAAGAATTGTTAAGAACAAGCTCTTTGCATATGCTACTATAGAAAATTCTAATTAATTTTACACGGATAAACATTCTTATTCTCAGTCTCATTTGCATATAGATATAAACAATATATTTGTGCATCTGAATTCCCAGCACACATGAGTCACGTGATCTGCCTAAAATCCTAAGTGGCTAAAACCAAAAATTATCATTATATTTCCCAGGCCATAAATCCCCCTCTTTTTTTTTCTCTGACACAAAGCCGTATAAATCTGTGTCTGATTTTTTTCACATTGCACATTGTTTTTAAATAATGATTTTCATCTGTTTGTTGTTTCTGTGATAGTGGGGAAACGCACCATATGCTGCTGCAAAAGACAAATGATTAGCAAATGGAATTCTGGACAGCTGTCTGACTGAAAGCGTTTGGTTGATAGCATTCTGCTACCATAATTAGCTTAAGCTTTGGGTTAATTAACTTTCTACCTGGATATGCATAATAATAGAATCCTGCAGAAAGCCAAGGAGCTTCCAGTATATCAGCAGCAAAGGCTTGCTTTTTATTTTGCATTTCGGCTGCATATTTCAATTTAAAGAGGCGGTTTAGCTCGGCGGCGTCGTCGAATGTTGTAGATTTTACTCCCCAAGCCAGATAATTCTGAAACAATAGGAGTGTATTATGTGGCAGAAATGCCATTTCTGAATGTAATTAAAGCGGATGAAAGCAATCACCAATTTTTAAACGCTTTTGTCTAGCGCGAGGCCTACTTGTAAAAAAATACCCATCAAGAGGAGAAAAGAGGCAAGAGAACCCCCAAGTCCTTATATAAGAGGCCTTTGAGACTGAAGTGAAGTACAACAGTAATTAGTCTTTTGTATGAATTTTGCCGGCCATGCTCATGATTAGTTAAGCATATGAGAGGACTGCAGGACTGCATTGGTCTTAAGGAGGAGGGTGTTAAAGTCTATTTATCACCAGTTATCCTCACAGCTTTCCATTATCACTGACAACACTGGATGGGGCCTGAGAACAGCCTAATTGTTCTGAGGTGGAGTGTTTTTGTGTCGAACCCGTCACCTCAGTCACATTGGCATTCATAAGCAGCCAGACATTCTCCATCTATCGAGCCCTAATACCCAAGCTGTCACAACAGCTTTTACACACTACCAATGCTGGTGTGAAATATCTGAGGTGATGCATTTATCGTTTTTCTCACACTCGTGTAGTGTTGTGAATCAATGTCCTGGTTCACACTGAATAGCTTTATGGTAAATGTGTTCCGTTTGGGGCCTGTTTACATGATGTGCTCACACACCGGGAACCGTATCAACAACTTTTTTTTCTCTATAATTTCTTTTTCCCCCTCTCCACCTCTCTGTCCTCACTCTCTCTCTCTCGCTCTCTTGTATTTAGTCCGACACATCATTTAAATCAATTAAAACGATTATTGTGCTAGATATATAGACATGGCTGTGTGCTATATAAACTGCTTACATTTGTAACTAAAATGCGGCGTCATACAAACAGTGGTCTGCAGAGATATTGAATGAAATCATCAATAAAGCAGAGGGGAGACTTTTAGTCCCTTTAGAAATGGTATGAATAATTCATTGTGTAATGATATTCAGATCATTTCTGTTCTATTTTTTCTCCTCAATTTTTTTTTTTTACGGCAGCCTTAGAATATTGTTTTGCATGTTGTGAAGTGTAGTACTCAGCTGCGTATTCATTAAGGTGCTGCTCCCAGTGGCCCTTGGACCCATCTGTGCTCTACGTTTATGCCCTGATCTCTCGGGACCGTCCCAATCAGGCTGCATGTGCCATTTCCTGTGCAAACCAACACCTGTGTAACACACTACCTGTAAACCGCCGCACGCAGACGAGACACTGCCGCTCACTCGGATGAAAATCTGCAAATGTTGTGGTTTCTAAAGCAGATCCTCCAGGGTGAGGACGGGAGCCGAGCGAGAGTTACCCTCCGCTGTGAAGACGCAGCTAAAAGCAACTCCTGCAGTTTTTATTTTTATTTTTGTTTCTCTTTTTTCCCCTGCTGTCGACCCGGGAAGTTTTTCCGGCGCGAGGGCTGCGCCGGTTTTGTTTTAGAACTTGATTGGATTCTATATCTGCAACACGCAGAAGTGTGCAGTCCACGACATGCCGAGGCAATATGCAGAGAGACGATTCCGCTCTGACATCTTGGAGAGGAGTACGAGTCAATTATGCCCAAGTGTTGTTCTTGCTTATCTTCCTGCGGCACCAAACAAGGATTTAGTCAAGGATTTAGGGGTGAGGGGGTGGTGGTGGGGATCATGGTAAGCGGTTCACAACAAAACACTCAAAACTCCTGGGAGCGGGCACTGATTTAAAAATAAATTACAGAAGACGAAGCGCTAACACTCAAGGGCCCTCAGCAGTGCTGGCGTACACAGGTGAAGATTAGCCTCCTCGCTAATCAGAGGAACAAGGCAGTAATTTGCTCTGAACACAGACAGTAATTAGGACTTGGTGACACTGGATTCCCATAATGCCTTTGTGCTTGACGTGGTCAAATTTTGACAGAGGCTATCCATGCAGGGTCACTGTCCCTCCAGTCTCTCGGCCCTCTTCAGTTGAGGCTCTAAAAGGTCCCTGCAGTTACAGGGGATCCCTAATGTACTTTATGCCTCCCTCACTGGCTCCTTACCATCCGGGTAATTGGAATCTCTTACTGCGGCACTTGAGAATAGAGGCTAAAAACACTATTTGAAACTGCTCGGTAGTCTGTTGTAGATAAACATTGCTGCGTCGGGGTGTGTGGATACACTACATAATGGAGGCAGAGTTAAGGCTCTGGTAATACATGCCTTCACTGACTCCTGTGGCTGGCCAGTTGGGAGAAGACCTAATTGTTGTGTGCCGTGTTGCCTGCGCTGCAGTCTCCCACCACCACCTTTTCATGTGTCGGATTGAGTGCTGCGGCCCCTTTCGGTGGACGCCCGCTAATGGCAGCGGTTGGATATCCAGAGAGCGGTTTATCCGGCCGAGTTGTTTATATTTTGAAACCGCGCGCGGCGCAAGAAAACTCGCGTGCCCCTAAAAGGGAGCGGCGCTTCCAGCTTACCGCCCTCCGAAAGCTCTGGACTTTAGTGCTGCAGTAGCTAGATACGCATCTGAATGATCTTCAAACGGTTGAACGCGCTGCATTGAGCAAGTGGCTTACAATTGTATCACGGCCTTTGGCTCAGAGACCATCAAGATCTTGACATTCATAGAGACATGCTGGGCTCCCCCCCCCCCCTTTTTAGACAGTCATTTTAGGCTTTTTTCATGCTCTCTTGAGTCTTTGACGTCTCCGAGTTAAGTATCTGCAGCTATAAGGCCGAGGAAAATATTGGACCGCTCTCGGCCTTTTCTATTTCATCCTCTGACCCGCCATGTTACCCATGATCGGTGAAGGAGAACTCTGGCAGGCTGTGTCAAAAGTGACAGCCGATCGAGTCGGGATGAGCGCCATCACGCTTCACCGGATGGAGGCATGAGTTCTGAGTTTTTCCCCCTTTTTGTGCAATATACCATTACACCCTTCGCCAGATTCCTTTCAATTAGATCCTGTGGTTAACCTGTTTCATTCTTACGTCTGCAGCTGATAGAAAAAGTCTTAGTGAAGTCTTGTGCAACTACAGATACAGAATATGCCAAAGGAAATTGACAAATTGAACGTTGGCTTTTCTTTTTTTTTTGTTGCTTTGTCTCCTTTGATTGTTTCTTCCAGGATGAATGAAATAACCTCCAGCATTATATAAATGCTCAATTCATTCTTCATATTAGAGTTGGAAAATAGGTGGAACTCCAAAGGACTCCCACTTTACACAGCAATGATTTATGGTAATTGGAAATTGATTGTGACAGGAGCACAATATTAGACATTTTCTCAAATCACAATCTTGTATCAAGGGAAATATTCTTTTTAGTGCAGCAGATCCTGGCCAGTTTGGAATTAGTTTCTTATTTCCTTACCTGTGATGAAATAGTAAATGCCTGAAGGACATTTGAAAAAAAATATGATTGGAAATATTCAAAAGATAATAAATAACAAATTTGCCGTACCCAAATTTGGGTTACAGTTATTCATTTTTTTTATAATTCTTGTTTTTTATGATACTAAGAAACTTACTTTTTGAGAGTTTCTTTGTAACAAGCCCAACATTTATCGCACATGTCTGATCTCTTATTTGAAAGGCCAAGTCTCTACACACAAGGATCACATGATGCTACTTGATCTGTAATTCATTGAAGCAACTGGAAATGTTGCAGGCGCAGAGGCTACATCTCCACTGCCCACCTGCTCTTTAAAAACAATCCCCCATTGCACCCAGAGGTGACAGACTTCAGCTCGACTGATGTTGTTCCGCCTTTATTTATTTATTTTGGGTGTTGTTTACCGGCCATAACATGTACTGCATTGCATTAACTTTTACCACTGTCAATGTTGTATCACTCGGAACACGCCTCTGAAGCCGGCGCATCCATAACGGGGGGCTGAGGGGAGAAGAAAATTAGCCACGGTGACAAGTCTGAAGTGTGCGCTGGAGGTCAAAGGTGCCGAAGCCTTAAGCAAAGGTGCTCCAGCCTTTGTCCGGTAGATTGTAAGGGCCTGCGGGTCCAACAGGAACATTTCCACACACAATATCCCCGAGCTGTCAGTGTGCAGCGGCTGGAACATCCTCTCAGAGAGAAAGAGGGGCTGTGGAGGAGGAGGAGGAGGCATGGTGGTGTAGGGGAAGGGGGTGGTGGGGGGGGGGGGGGTTAGAGAGGGAACAGTGGCCTGAAGATCCTTGCAAAGAGAAAGAGAGGTGGGGGGATGGTGGGTGAAGGTGGTGTGGAGCCAGAAGAGTGGGAGGATGGAGAAATAGAGAGGGGGGAAATGAGGAGGGAGAGCGGGGGAGGAGGAGGAGGAGTTGGGGGGGGGGGGGGGTAGAAAGGAGAAAGACAATGACAAGTAGGGGCTGGCTGGGCACTCACCCATGCCGACAGAGATTGCCATGAGCCATGGCCATTGTTTGAGCGGGTCTCAGCACTGGGCGGCCCGCCGGTAGGTTTTGCGAGTTTTCACCACTCAACTCTAAACTGCCGTGTGGTTTATTTAGAAATGAGAGTATTTACACCTTTTTTTTACTGTATTTACACCCGCTGTTAAAACGGCACCCGGGAGATTTCCATCACACAGCCAAGAACAGGCAGGCGGAGCAGGTTCCCTGGAAAAACTGACCCGCTCGGTCATAACAGTCCAGTAAACCTCGGCTTCGCATGTCCAATATAAAACGCAGCTCAAACTGTGACCTGCAGAAGTGTAAAAACACTTTAGGGCCGTGTTGTTACGGCAGGCGGGAGAGAGACGGTCTGTGTGTTTAACAAAGTAAATGTCCATTATTAATACCATACAGGATAAGCCAATTTTGAAAAAAGGGGCACTTAAATGGTGGTATTATTTATTTATAAGTCCTGTACACCAGTTAATGGAATTGGCGGTCTGCTTTAGATCCACAACACAGCTTGAGGTCCACTTTGCAGTAATGCACATGCTAAGGGAGGACCTTCCCAGTAGGGTCTTTAAGTGTCAAATATGGGTCAGCCTGCTTGCATTGACCTGGGGGGTGGTCAGCGGTGGAGAGAAATTCAGCTGTTAAGTGATGCCAACTCAACCGTCGGCAAATTCCTCCAAGCATCTACTCATGCTAAGATACGAATCCAAGTGCAGTGCTTCGCTGGCCAGCACCGCTCTAGCCAAAACAAAATCCATTTATTCTTGTCATGAACTATAAACTAGACCCAAGCAGAGTTGAAACTGTTGTTAACGCTGTGCTCTTAACTTTTTTTTCCCCGTAAGAGCTACAAGACTTTTCAAAACTTTATATCTTTCTACTTTTTTTCTTCTGCTTCCTTAAAGCCATTTGAAATAAACTGTTAGCGCCATTCCTTATGACCCGGCAATGTTTCCTTTCATACTACTATGTGTGCGTGTGCACTTTGCCAAATGCCTGGATTACTGTCTTTTTATTTTCTAGTTCTGTTCTTTTCACACCTCTGACATCCATCCCAGCGCTGACAGGAGCAACGCCGCCATGTGAACCCTTTAGTTTCTTTTTTTAAAGCATCCCAACTCGTCTTGATTACCAACTTTGCTTTCACTCTGCAAATGATGCCATCTCGCATCTGTGTCACCCGTGGCATGTTATTACCCTCTCGCCGCGCATTTTAGCACCGTTCAACCAAGGATCGGGGTATTATGATCGCTCCTCTGATCCCCCAGCTCAACTCCCCATCCTGCCCCGTGCCCCCCCCCCCCTCCTCTCTCCCCCTCTCCCCTCCGCAGGAGCAGCGAGGCCCCCCTGAGCTGTGTGGTCAACGACAGCCCGGCAGAAGTGAGCCCCGAGTTGCAGCGCTGCGTTGAATGGCTGCAGGCGTACTTCATTGAGCCGCGGACCACTGGGAGCCTCCCGCTCCCCGGCTTTCACCACCCGGCCCTGCAAGGAGGTCTGTCTTGGATAAATATTTGCAGAGCCGTGACTGGGATCAGCCTTTCACTCTTAATTGTCAGTTACATCACTTACACTCACTGGCTCACTGTGTTATAATGAAGTATTTTATGGCTGAGAGAGAGAGAGAGGGGGGGGAGATAGAAAGAGAGAGCGAGTGAGTGGGTGAGCGAGAGGGGAGAGGACAGAACACAGAGCTGTAACTTGGTTCAGTAATCTGTGGCAGCTCTTACCACGCGTGTTAGTCTTGGCAAGCCTTTCTATGATTCTTGGCACATTCTTTGAAACTGATCGAATTCCGCTCTTGACATTTTCAGACAGGAAGCGTTTTTTCCACTGACAACATGTGAATGGTGCTAAAGTTTGAATGAGCTTATTGTTGGCTTGACCAGCCACCGAGGACGAGTGAAATGAAAGCACCCCAAAAAATTTGACAATTAGTGTCCTTTCAACGGCTAGTTGTGACTGCCGAGAGAATGATTGAGGGTGTCGAGGAAAAGGAATGAGGAATTAATTATCCCTTGAGCTTTTGTTTAGAGGAAACAAACAATCCTCGCAGCCTGACAACTCACTTTTGAAACCTTGAACCCGTCGCACTCGCCCCTTTTTCAAACAATCGCAGGATATTTCTTTGTCACACGTAGACGCTCGTTGCATTTTAACCTAAAGATTTTCAGAAGTGCTCATTTAGACCCAGAAGCACACCTACACAGGGAAAATAAATGCTCTCTAATATATGCATTTAACAATTGTGCCTCTCTTCCCTGGCAATCAGGCCTAAGTTGCTCTCTAATTTCATGCAGATCTGCAGTGCTTGAGTGATGGCATTTTCAATGAGCAGGTACTCCATCGAGACCCTGTATACAGCTATGAGTCCCACGCTCCCGCGAAGGCAATGCAGAAATACATCAGGACCAATTACGATATCAACTTTCAGTGTGATTCCCTTCGCCACCAAGTGCTTGTGTACCAGCCCCAGGCTCTTTCAAATCGCATCTCATCCCAAGTCTTTGGGGTTTTAATTAAATTTCAGGATAGATGGAATTCTTCATTAGTACCTGATCTGAATAGGTGATTGTGCTGTGTTGCACCTCACTCCCTCGCCTGTTGTTTTGGGGCTCAGTAAATACAGGGTTTAGGCTTGGATTGCTCTCAGTAGTCAGAACCATAGGCCACGCCAGTATAAAAATGTTAAATGTGAGCATCAAGAGTATTTGTCTTCGGAGGGAGGAAAATAGAATGTTTTCTTTTTTCTTTTTTTTTCCTTTTTGCTTGTTAATTCACAAATGTTGAGCATTCGTTTTGGCCTCACTGCTGCACACATTGCGGCTCGATCAACCGCTGACTGCACGGGGAGAAGAAAAAAAAAAATCAAGTTTAATCAGGTCATTACAATTTGTGACAACCAACTTTTGTTTGCTCGGTTATCTTGTGGGAGAAGCGGAACGCGGCGGCGCTCTCACAGCACTTGTCATGTAATATTGAGTTGTGACCTTCACTTGAAGCGTTGCCATGTTTATTTACACATTTCTGACAAAACAAGCCACTTTTCATATTAGCTGTCACGATATACCTGAGACAACAGAGGTGACATGAAAGAGAGATGCGAGGTGCAGTTTGACTGATTGTCACCCGCGAGTTGGGTCGTTAGAGGCGGAGGAACGGCGGCGTGCTCGCCGGGCCTGGGTTTGTGTGTGTGTGCCCCCCCCCCCGCCGCCTCCTTCCCTCGGAAAAACACAGACACCATCATGGCTTCTTAAAACGATGCATATTCTTATCTCATTAATTATACATCCATATGTAACAGACGAGAGGATCTTAGTCTCGGTAAGCGGCACAGGGAATATGCAGGGAGGGGGCCAGGCAAAGGGGGGGAAGGGCGCTCTTCAAAGCCCAAATGACTGTGTTCCTGCAGGAGGCTGAACCTCCCCCTGTGCACAGCACAGGGCGAGATGAGACGCTCACCAGGACTCGCCCCTGTGATGTGGAGAGGAATTAGGGAAATGAACGTTTTCAGAATATCGAATAATCAGAGAATCATCAGCACCCCGTCAGCCTTCAAAAGTATGGATCCCTCAAGACTCGAGAGACACTTTGACTGGGAGTCAAAGTCTTCCCTCCCATTAGACACAAAGGATAATGAGGTAGCTGCACTTCCACTATTGTCTCCTCATTGTCACCGTCACATGAGGGGCGACTGTCAGCTCAAAGACTCACCCAAATCTATCATTAGCCGGGCTGATGGAATTCGGTTTTACGACGGTTGTTTATTCCTCCTCTCAAATTGCCCCCACATACAAAACTATGAGCCAATCAATCATATATGCCAATACAGTCATAATCACTAGATCTGTTCGATTCTTTCTGCGGTTCAATCTGCCTCTGCAGAGGCCCTATCGGCCGGGGCCCGTGGTAGGTAATGACCTGTGACACAATTATGGGATGTCTGTAAACATGTAAGTGCTTCCTCTCAACTTTTATTTAAACAATTGACATCACTACACCCCCGATCTAAAGAGGGTCCTGACCCCAGACACACCGTATTAGGCTCTTTATGAAGTATGGGGCTCGGGGACTGCTCTCCGAATCATTGCTGGTCACCTCGAGTGACCTGCGTGAAGTCTCTGTCACCAGCGCTGATGAGGCCAAAGTTCTTTAACCTCTCTGGCGGCGGATGAAAAGCGCAGACACTAGTTTTTTTTTTTTGTGTGTGTCCAGAACTGTTGGAGATGGGAGACCTCACCTACGGGGGAAACAAATGCTGCTGATTTCTAAAAGTGTAAACGGCCCCCCCACGAGTTTGGCCGCTTGACAACGGTCGCGGTAGTTTGTCAACAACGCTCGCGTCAACTGGAGTTTTGTGGTAGCCGTAGTGCGGGCGAGTTGTCATCTACCCGCCGGTGACGAAGCGATATCAACATGCACCGCCGTGCACATCATGAGGCCAAATCCGAGCTTTATGAGGGGGGAATAATGCATAAAAGAAATTTCAGGGGTGTATCTTATCTCCTCATAACATTAAGTCTGTCTGCGTAAGAGCCCGTCATCTCGTTGACAGCGTGATTATTACCTGAAAAATTATTAAACAGTACCTACGGGCCTTGTTCAAGACAAAGAACTCACATGGGTGCGCATCAATCAAAAATATCCCCTTTAGGTTTTACACTTATTCCCCCCAGTTTAGGCAAATTGCCTTGTTCGCGTGGCTTTGTGTAGCGGAGAGTGACTATAAGGTAGCGAGGGAGCCTGGGGAGCAAAGGATGTTCACTCTGTAGAAGAGAGACAGGGGTGTGACATGTTTTCACACAATGCCAATTTGGAGGGATTTCTCATAGATCACTTGTCATGTGCTCTCTTAGACCATATAAATGAGAGAGAATGGGAGATCACTAATTGAATTTTCATGACTGAGTACATGTATGTACTAGAGGAGTTTCACCCCCTCTTGATAACGAGACCATTGTTCCCCATCTTGTTCTCTGTGCGAGAAGGAGAAGAAAAAAAAAGTGTTGTTCAACTGGCGACACGAGCCCACTGCGTCAATGTCTAAAGGTTTCCGAGACGCTTCAAACGCTTTCCTCTTTTTCCCTCCAGCAGCCGGAGCCAGACAAGCATTCCTCTCAGCCGCTGGCCGGTAATCCGGAAAAAAGAAATAGATAATGCTACCGCTAAAGTGCTAATGAAATCAAAGCCGTTAATGTGGTCGGTTAAGCTTGCGGATGATTTGAAGAATTCCGCCATTTAAGTGAAGATGATATAATGAATCTACTCTGAATAGAAAGCAATTAAAAGGACAAATTGGTCTGATTAACCTCAAAGTCATCCCACTGCCACAAATGGTGTGCAACATTCAAATTATTATTATTAAAAATCTGGAGCAGATTTGCAGTCTTTTTGGCCTCTCTTAATCCTTTTAAATGAAGGAGCGAACTTTTTTAATTTTAGCTGTGACCTTTCAAAGCATAACCTAGATTTTTCTGCCATGGAAATAATTTTCTCACATCATCTTCTGTGGCATGTTAATGCTAGTTCTAAGGTCAAACGGAGGGACTCGTACGTATTTAGCTGTTAATGAGTATCGCAAAGTCCTACAGAGACCCTCAAACGCGCCGTCCGACACCAAGACAAACTGCAAACTTTTGATTTTAATTCCGAACCGCAGTCTTATTTCAAAGGAGTGAAATCAGCGCCGCGCGCTAAAGTGTTTTCCTTGTTGTCGTCCGCCTCTCGGGCAGCTGTCTGATTAAATGAGGGACTCCCTCTTCCTCTGTTCTCTCCGTCTGTCTCCCCCCCCCCCCCCCCCTTCCCCCTGTCCTCTGCTTTGTGGCGAAGACGCGTTCGCCAGCCGCGTGTTGCAGGTACTTCTGAGGGATGTGAAGTTTGGAGAGACGGTGTCGTACAAGCGCCTCGCTGAGATGGCGGGAAACCCCAGAGCGGCGCGGGCAGTGGGAGGGGCCATGAGGAGGAACCCGGTGAGTGTGGCTCAATCATTGATTGACAGGCTCGTATGTATGAAATGTATGGACCTGCACGTAAGCTGCCTCTGGTCAAAGGGTAATTAATGCTTTTATAAGGACAGTAAATCAGGAATTTAACAAGTATAACTGGAGACAACACGACATCCTAACTATTAGTCATTATGCGGCTGTTTTGATAGTACCTACTTTTCAGTCACTTTTCATTTTCGGCTTATATAAGGCTACTGAAATGCTTTTTACTTTTTGTCAAATATTGTGTTTTAAAGACATAATAATTAATCTAGAAAATGATCAGATCGAGCGATAATGAAACTAATCATCAGTTCCGCTCCAATTAAACATTCGCAAATAGCATTTTTGTTTATGTGTAACATAAATAACACATTATTTGCGATATATTTTAAGGCTTTACATGAATGTCATGTCATACCAAATGCAGGTACGACAAATGAATTAATAGTTATATGTGATCTATTGTGTGTGGTACGTTCGATAGGCTTAAATAATGTGTAATATATTATGGGATGACACCGATTTTCTGTCCCTCCGTTTTGTTTCAGCAAAGTAATTGTGTGCTCCACTTAAGTTTTCAAATGAATTAAGATTTCTTTTTTGTTTCTAAACTTTGTGAAGCAGGGTACGTAATCTAAACTGTAGGCTGTGTTTAAATATTAGCAACAGCCGAGCAGACGCCTCCCGGCGGGGAAGCGCGAGTCTACCTGACAGCATGATTTTGAGTCCACACCTTTTGTTCCCTCAAAGCTTCACTGAAGATGTTCGCTGCAAATCTCCGATTCTTGCGGGAAACCCGGCCCGCATCATTTTGCCAACGAATCCGCTGCGTACGAGACGGAGGGCTAGAGGGCAAGTGGTGCGTCTCCTTTTGATCAAACCCTTTGATCAAAGCCCGTTTAGCTCGGCCCGTGTAGTGCTGTGGGCACCACCGGTGAGCTCCAGCGGGGCAGAGAACACTTCTCTGTGTGCAGAAATGCAGCCAGCGAGGCGCTCTCCCTCACATGGCCGGCGATATAGCTTGTGTACATCCTCGCCTCGGTACTGCGCGCTTCCTCTGACTCTGTTTTTGTTATTAAAGTACAGGAAGAAATGTAATTCGTGGTCATTAAAATTAATTTGGAAGACCGAATAAATGCAAATATACCTCTGAGAAACGGGGGAAAGGGTCTTCAATATTAAGCACTAGTTTCTTTATAGGCTTCACGTGATATTACCCATTGGCCTTTTGGATGCCTGTCTGAAATCTCCGTCTCGTGTTGTATGGACATTTCCGTCCTTTTGTAAGGGAGCCTGAGACCTCAGCTCCTGATACAGATCCAGAGTCAGATTGTCAGTGTCAATTACATGTCAGCAGCGCTGCTCCACTCTGGCTTCAACTGCGAAAAGCTCAGCGTGCTCAATCGATGCTCGCCTCTCTGTGGCACTTCTTCTTCACCAGGATTTGAGTATCGATAAGCCTGGCGTAGTGCCCCTCCCCCCCTCCCCCAAGTGAAGAGGCAGATCCGCAGGCCTTGAGGGTACCCTGCTCTCCCTCCAAACCCGGGGAACAGTATTGATCCGAATACTCGAGCAGTATTTCTCTGTCTGCAAGGTTAATCTGGGGCTCGGAAAGTTTTATTGCTGTTGATATGGGAGCGGGTTTAATGACGGATCCGAACGGAAACACACCGCGCGTCCAACTTTCACATAAACGGCTGCAGTCGCAGCCATCCGGTCGGAATAACTTCAGACGTTAGAGTTACGGTCGCGGCGCGCGAGCCGCTTGGGATGTTTTTGTTTTTAGTGAACACAACGGAGTGGAGAGTATTTTAAAAGGGATAAATGCTGTGACTCATTCCAACCATTGCCACTCGTCCTGTTCTGAATGCACAATGATCGAAGTGTTTTAGGCCTGCTTGTTTAATCTTTCTCCAGCCATTTAGTTTACAAAGAACTCGGGACCCCCCCTGGCAGTCTTCTGCAACAAGAGTAAACGCTCCACCGACTTCCTCTTTTTAATGATCACAGGGTTATCAGATCTTAATGTTGACACCCTCTCGATTGAATATTCATCCTGCTGGTGTTTTTGCCCATTAATTTTTGATTGCTTCTTTGCTTTACACTATTAAAGAGTAAAAAACATTTATACCCAAAGACTGAGCCATCACCCTGAATGTGAATTTGTGCAGGATCAAACCCGACACTTCTAGCGTGACACTTTATTTTCATGCAGCGCATGAACATAAAAAGCAAAAGAATAGTGCAGATTCATATTTTCTGCACGTTGGTTACTTTTAAGTCCCACCGTTTATGTGGTAAATCAGAGTGTTTCATACATAATACATAACTACTATCAACATCTCCAACCCTTGTGTTGCGGTGACAATAAATGTCAGCCTGAGAATTTCGAGCAGTAAAGCTGCAATACTGTTTTATTTTCAAACATTATTTTTTTTAGTTTAAAACGTGTGCACCGATAATTTGCTTTCTGCAACCTCCTCTCTTAATTCATAAAAGACAAATCATATCATTTGTAAATTGTTCCTATTTACATGTAATATTGTCCATGAGTAATATCTGCAGAACTCCGATGTGTTTGTTTTCCTCAGAGTTGAATTTTCTGTCCCGTCTTTGTGTGCCAGGTTCCTCTCCTCATCCCCTGCCACCGAGTCATCTCTAGCAGTGGACAGAGTGGGCCGTACATGAGCGGCAGGGGCAACCATCTCAAACAATGGCTGCTCACCCATGAGAGGCAGAGAGGCGAAGGCTAAAGCATGACAGAGGCCAACTGTCCTTCACCCCCCCCCCCCCCCCCCACACACACACACAAGGCCCGGAATTTTGTTTTTAACAACGCAAAACGGGGCCATGAAGTTTGCCGCGCTCGGCGCACCCGGTGGAACAACTGGAGCTTCTTGTAGATATTCAGTTTATTCTTCTTTTGTTTAAATCTAAGAATAGAGATGTTGCATAGTTAATGTGATACGAAGTTGTTGCAGAATTAGAATGTACAAAAATAACTTAAACAGAGAACAGTAGGAATTACAAACATATGCTCCCGTGGGTCTCCGTTGCGTTTGCCAGATAGTGCTGGAATGGTTTTTCTAAAGAATTATTATTCCCTTAAAAATATGTCTCTTGCATTGTTGTTGTTGTTGTTGTTGTTTTTTTTCCTAAGCAGAATTAGTCTTTGTACCTCTCGTTGGTTTTTTAATTTCCTGCCAAGTGAATGCTTTGTTCAACATCCAGTTAAAGGCTCTGAATTTTACTGCTACAAAGCTTTGTAGTGAAGCTTTTGTTTTGTCTTCATTTAGATCACATTGTCTGCTGTAGCCTAATAATCCACCTCGAGTTGCATTATATACCGTACCTTTGTCGGACAGGTTTTAATAAATACATCTCAAAATGACAAATTGTGCCTTTTCATCACTTTAATTGCATTTAATTTAAAAATGGATTTCATGTAGTGTTCGCTCAGTTCAGCTCATAATTAATTATGCTCTACGTCTTCTCCTTACTGCAGCTCCGGATGTCAGAGCTCCTTTTTTTTTTGTTTCCGAGTAGTGTTTTCCATTAGAGGGCAGTACAGAACGGGAAACAGAAATCAACATTTCAACCTTGAATTCATCCTGCACATTTAATCCCTAACTTAAATGTTTATATGTTGTTTTATTTTCATCACAACCCAGTTCAATCCCTCCGGGATGAATTACTCTCTCTTGAAACCACCATATGGAGTGGACAGCAATGGTGGTGTATGTTAAAAGATTTATTACGTCCTTTACTTTACTTTTCTTTTCTTCTCCCGATGGTGCGTTGCTACATTGACAGTTTTAAGATTTTTTCCCCTAAGTTTCTTCAACAGTCTGATGCAGCGCCGCAGTGACCCTCACTTGCCCCGTAGTTATTCCCTTTCTGTTCAGCCCAGGTAGCCTAATATATCCACCCCCTGAAATAACCTCTGCTCTCACCTTTTACGCCCCCCCGCCTCCCCCCCATTCAAGCGGCCTGCTCGCTGAATACGTTTGAACTTTGCTGCATTTTTTGCATTTCCCCCGTCCGACCGGGGGGGGGCTCCTCGTGGCCGCCTCGCCACGCTGCTGGACTCGCTCGCTCTGCCGTTGGAGCCCCATCGCGGCATCGGAGACGTTGAGGCAGCGGACGGGCAGATGAGGAATGAGACTCAGTCTGTGGTTTCACAGAGGGCTAATGATGCCTGTGGTGACTACAGGCTACAGTCGGCCCTCTAACGAAGGGAGCTGTGACACAGCCACAAGGGGTCCCATTTAAGCCAGGCGCACTCTGAAGTGCACTGTAAGCACCCTCTTTTTTTTTTTTTTTTTGCTTCTTCTTGTGGATAAGTAAATTCTGTGGAATGCTGGGAATTTCACAGCCGGAGAAACTGTCTGTAGAGGTCTGAGGCTGATGTTAAAAAACAAGCCCAGCATCAGAGCTTCAAACACGCTGCCAGTAATTGGCCTTGTAATTGCTCAGCTACCCGAGGAATCTCCTCGAGATAATTCAAACCTTTTCATTTTTGCAATTTTTACATTTCAAGGCAATTCAATATTTATCAACAATTGTTAGCGGCGTTATTATTGTTAATATTATTACTACGTCTGTATTATTTTGATGGGTTATTTTCTCCATGTGTACCACTTCCGTATCATGCTGGCTCAGAGATGTATAAAAAAAAAAAGGAATTAGATTAAAAGAGGCCGAGACGATCTCATCATCCGCACTGTTAATCTCTGTGAAACCTTTAATTTTGGCCTAATATCTGCCTCCCATTTCAGAGCGAGACAGACTACACCCATGCATGTGCGTGCGTGCGTGCGTGTGCGTGTTTGAGCATGTGGCCATGCGTGTTGGTGTGTGCACATGTGTATGTGCATATGTGTGTGGGTGAAGTGGATGATATTGAGTCTGACTTCATAAATCACCCAGACACTGATAAACTCCCCATGCACCCACACACCGCTAATGGGCAACCCTTAAGGAGTGTGAGTGTCTCGTGCGGCGTTTGATTCAACATTTATTAACCCCCTCACACACACAGACACACATTCACTACTTCACATATGACACACACACACACACACATACTCATTTGAGCCCTAGAAAGCACATGCATATGGTTGGTGGCGTCCTCAGCGTTCGTACGGGGTTGTGACCTGGCCGAGCGGAATTAATCGAGGCCGACGGGGGAAAAAAAGGTGTATTTTAGCTCATGCTCAGTCGAACCTTTGCATTTCCTAATATTAGTTTCCTTCTCATAACTTTAATCCTGTCTCCAACTCCCCTTTTCCCATCTCATGTCCCGGCACCCATCCCTCATTATAGAGCAATTTTCTGCCCCCACATCAAATACAAACAGCGTTGCTCCTCATACATGTCGGCTTATAATTCTGATGTTATCACAACCTGCGCCCCTTGGCACGAGTGGCTTACTGCTTACCGGGGACCCTGCAGAAGTGGATCCTGGAGCTACATGGGTGATTCATAAACCCCGCCCCCCCAAAAAAAAGAAGTTTGTAGTTTGTATGCATAAAAAAAAACAACACAAGGATAACTTTTTGCAAACGTCTTAACTCGGCCTCATGCACTGCGCTGCTGCTGGGGAGCCGGAGGGAGTGTCCGGCATGCAGATAGCCGGTGTCCAGCCAGTCAGTCACACAGATAGACACAGGAATAGATAGCTGGATAGGCAGACATTAGACTGGGGCTTGGCTGCGCTATCGGGTTTCCTCCCCCTCCTCTGTCTGTCTGCCGGGACAGCCTGGCCTCAGAGGCCCTGACACCGAGGCACCACGCAGCCAGCCACGACAGCTGCCACAGCAACATCCAATACCAACACACTCCACGCCACGCCGCCACTACAAAGAGAAATATCATTTCAAAACAGGGCGTACTTTTGATGCTCTTGTAATGATCTTTGTGTTTTGAGGGAGGGAGAGAGAGAAAGCGGGTGGATGGAGGATTGGTACGGTGCCTTTTTCTTTTGTTTAGTTATTATTTATTTATTTTTAGAACAAAGAGACCCCCCCCCCCCCCCCCTCCTCCCTCAATCCCCCTCCACATGAGCGAGTTAAGGGCAGTGATGATGAGACTGAGCAAGATTAAATGAGAAAGTGGAGATATCTGCATGCGAGTGTGTGTGTGTGTGTGTGTGTGTGTGTGTGTGTGTGTGTGTCAGTAGCCCTCGCGCCGGTGTGTGACCTCGTGAACTCGACTGTTGGCCCGGGGGTCTCTAATTGGGACCGGCTGACGAAACGACCATACATCACGTGAGAGCGTATCCCTGCGCGTATCAATCTGTGACTGCGCAGCGCCGTTTGTCAGTGCGGTAAGCAGAGTGTCTCGGGCCTGGAGAAAGTGCAGGTCTAGCCTTGGTCATGTTGACGGAAGGGGCGGCACTTCAAGAGGCTCCAGGACCCCATGGCACCAGTCTCCCCAGTCCCCCCCCCCCCAGACAGACTGGGAGCATCTGGGCTCTGTCAGCGCCTCTGGCCCCTGCAGATCCGATCTATATGACGGGGGAGAGAGGGAGAGAGAGAGAGGGAGAGAGGGAGAGAGGGAGAGAGGGAGAGGAGTGGATCGGGGAGAGGGAAAATATGAGCCAGATTCCTCAGCCTGGCGCGAAAATGCGTTCCTTGCCAGGTTGCATGTTCTGTGCGTGTGCGCGCGCGGCTGCATCGAGGCCCGATAACAGGTCACCGTGATTCATTTTGTATGATGTGAGATGTGGGGTTATTGATTAGTGGAAAAGTCCCCTCTATACATCGTCCAATTAGGCATTAATTAAAAGTGTGCAGCAAAAAGAAAATATGCGAAGCCCGTTCTGAGCAAAAACATCAGGATCAGACGGGGAGATATCATTCCAGGGTGATTTGATGAAGTGGATATAAATCCTAAGCTCCGGCACATGGAAACCGATACAAACACACGAGACTAATTAATCCATACACTAAATTAGGAATAGAAATTGTGGTCCCAATTTAACAAGGTCATCTTTAACTTCTCTCTTTACACTTTATTTAACTGTGTTGGATGGAAGAAGAAAGAAAAAAAAAAAAAAGAAGGAGCCCTATCAATGCGCTTCGCTTATTATGATTGACGATTGATGATTAAGTCCTCCAGCTGACACACACCACCAAAGCCGGTGAGTTGGAATTGGATGTGACACATACACAGTTCTGCGTGTTAGGTAATTCGTTGACGAGGGGCCAAATTCATTTATGGAACAGCGGTATTGGCAGGCATGGACACTCTCTGCAAAAACAACGATAATCACAGAGGTTTGGCGCGGCGTGACAAGGACTCTTCAGGGAAAGGCCCTTACACGCTGCTTTGTTGGCCGTTCCTCCCTAAGATGGAGGGGAACATCCGCCTTAAGATGAGAGACGCTCCGAGCCGGAGGCGAGGGGCTCGTGGTCGGTCGGTGTGGATGACTGGCTGCGGGGCTCGATTAGCACTTGTTGGGTCTGTTTTGATGGAATAGCGTGCGCTTCATTACTACATCTAGAACGTTTGGAATCATCATTTTTTTTCCCTAATTCAATTCTGCTTTACTTTTTGGGTGGAAGCAATAAACGTTTTTGTTTTTTTTGTGGAATTGATGAAATAAAAGCTCCAATAAATGCTCTGTAATGCAACATGAGGGGGACCCTGTCTCAACCATTTAATCTCTTTTTCGCATTCTCCATTTTTTCTGCTAATGAGCCTTATTGACAATCAAACAGAAGCTGTCATCCCCCAGGATGCAACACTCCCAGCCTCTGCGTGTTTGTCATAGTGTCCTGGCAATCAGAGCTGCCTGCAAGACCAGGCTGGCAGTTAGTGGTTCTCACAGCAGCGCTGCCTGAAAATGGCACACTTCCTGTAGAGTTGCAGCTGCCACCTCTGCTACTTCCATTACTTTCTATAGCATGCAGATGTTGTATCAACATTCCCTGCCAAGGGGACTGCAATAACTGTGAGATTCATGCCATGTTTCAGAGGCACGTCAATTTCTCAAGTGGCACAATTAAAGAGGGAAATACAGTACCAGGTTTTTCACAGGCGGTGAATTCGGAAAAGGGCTTTTTCACTTTTTTTTTTTTTTTCCAAAGCGGGGCTGTTTCATAAAGGTTCAGAAATCCACCCGATTTTTACTGCCCTTTTCCTGAGTTGAGCTGCTCTGTGAGCCTTTGTGCGGCAGACCTGTCGTGACCCACAGCGGATATGGAAATGGGGCTAAGGTTTTATGGGCCAAACGGATTGGACACAGTCAAGCTCAGGGGGCATGAATATTGGATGTTATTTCTGCTCCCTTTTTATGTAATCCATTGCCAATACATTATTAATAGATGATATCATATCCAGAACCACCGGACAAAGCACTACAGAGGGGTACTATGAAAGGAGCTCTATGTGTTGGAGACTGCGGCAGAAAGTACAGTTCAAGCGATATTATTTTATCATCGTAGCCCAACATTCCCAGACCAGGCAATCTTAACCGTGATTTTTACACTAAGTGGAAGTTCGTCAAAGGAAATTACAGTGAAAAGTGTTTTTCCGCCAGCGGGAAATCCCGCATTTGTGGGTTTGAAATGCACTGAAACATTGATGACGTATCAAATGACACCCAAATACAAGTTTAATGGATTTTGAAGCACCGGGATACTTTGCTCATCCTCCTTGACTGCAGTGAGTGAAGTGGAAATCTTTGCGAGGATCTATAGTTTTCCTTGCAAAGCTCACTCCCAGTGTACAGAAGCAGGGGATCTGTGACTTTTCCGATGTACCGATTCCCACATAGGAGACTAATGTGGGACTGTTTAAAAATATAAATTTCCCTGTTTTCAAATGTGGAATTGTAGCAAAAAAAAAAAAAGGTCCAACTTCTTTTTTTCCCCCTCAAAGTTATGACCTCGGCAGTATCCCAGTCGTGTATAAACTTCACGAGAGTTGCAGTCGATTTTTTTTTTTTCCCCCCTCCTCACAAAACACATCGCTCAGCAGTTACAGGAATCCTGTCCGTCCGAGAACAAATCCTGCCCATCGAGCAGATAAACTATTCCCCACCTTCTAGTTTCTTGACACTGGACATAAATTGGCTCAAAGTTATTAGCACATCAACGTCCATTAAAAGGGATTCGCACAAGCCCCTAAATAGGAGTTACATAGGCAATGGGTGAGTAAGGTAATGTTCTCTTTTTAAGGTCAGTTTCAATTGTTTTTTCTCATGGGAAACGGCGGATTGACAAAGAGCAAACAAAACCTCTTTTCTGAATGCTTGTCCTCCACGGCCCCAGTGAAGGTTTCATTCCTTTATATCGTCCGGCCCAATTCCCAGCATGCACGGCCATTGTGGCTCTTTCAACTGGAGCCCTCCATTGACTGCCTCATTGTCCGGCCGCTCTTTTGTGCGCGCTATCACCGGAGCACAATCTCTCACCTGAGCAGCACAGGAGCGCGGCCTGTAGGACGTGGTCACGTAAAGGAGGAGTCGCCCACGCAGATGCCAGGCTGCGCGATTAACCCGCCGGCTAATTAAGAAGCGCTCAGCTCGCCGTCTTATCAACTTTTTAAAATCTCCGGCGATGCCTGTTAATAACGCGGTTATTAGTCGCGCTCAGGCGGCCCGCGTCACACAGAGACGCTCAATATTACCGCTCAGGCTTATATTATTGAGAGGAGTGTTTTTGAAATATAACAATGCACGAGCAGATGTTTGAAGCGGCGCCCTCGGCAACAGAAGGCTAGTTAAGATCGATATTGCTTTCAATATTTCTTTCCTTTGACAGATAACCAGTACTGAGGAAAGTCTTGATAAGAGTGGCAACATATGGATGTGGCGAGCCTCGCTCTCTTTTGATTGCATGACCCCTCGACCTTTGCCTGCGTTTGAGAGGGGAGGCAGCCACATGGTACTGTGGGGGTCTGTCGGGCTCTGGTTATGGGGCATTATTGACCCAGGATTTATAAATATTTAATGCACACATTAAGATCATGGTGCAGGGTGGCCATTAGAGTTCTCCAATAAAGAGGCTCTCACAGTGATTGAGTGGTGTGGCAGAGCGAGCGGCTGGTCGTTGGGTACAGAGAAACCTGCTGAGACAATATACTGTACCTCCAGCCTGCCTGCCGGGCCTCGGAGCTCTTAAAACCGGCAACAACTGAGCGAGCTTGTCGTTTTTTGATTGCACTTTTACCCCCGGAATTTTTCTTTTTTTGCCTTTTTTTTTTCTTTCTTTCCCTTCCGTTGGTTATTGTTTCTGCGATGAGAGACAGTTTCCTTGGTTTCATGTTTTTAGGGCGCAAAGACCGAATAAATGTAGAGTTTGTGCGGCATTGAACGACAGCAGCGAGCGAGGCGACAGATCAAAAACCCACGTTAACGCGCATGGGAAACCGATAACGCGGCGGCAGGAAGCAGATGTGTGGCAATTGTTATCAGACACGTGGGATTATCAAGGGAACGATTCCGAGCACGGGGGGGGGGATCGCTGGCTGAAAAATCAAATCGCTCTTTTGAGTGCATCTGTCCTTTGCGCTATCAGCAGCTCCTGGACTATCTCCCCCACCGTCGCCGGGCGATCTGTGCATGCCGCCCGACATAATAAGCCGCGATGCCGCTGATTGCCACTCAGGTGTGCCGTTGTTTAATTGTGCATTTAAAAAAGGCAGAGGCGGCCTCGGACAATGTTGCCTTGATGAGAAATTGACATTTTGTGACCTGCTCTCGGCGACCACTCAGGACGCCAGATAAGATGCTCACTTGTTTTTTAAGGAGAAGCGCCATTCTTCCCTCATACACTCCTATCCTTCTGTTTGACCCACTTGATGAGTATAGATTTCACAGCAGCCCCCCTTTCAGCGCTCAAACTATAAGAGGTTCAAAACGATACCGGCCCTTATAGACAAAGGATAACCTTGCTCTTTCAATGTATTGATTCTTTATTAACTAGGTGGCTTAATGCAATGAAATGAGGGATTTGAATGAGCCCCATTTGGGCTGCTTTGAATAAAAAGCTTGCACTGTTTACGAATGACTACAATGAACCTTTGAAGCACCACAGATGCAGGATATGCTGATACAAAGACCAGTAGGAATATGTCACAATGTCAGAGTGCTTTGCTGAAAAAATATGAGTAAAGAGCAGTTTTCATCTTTTATGGATGTTACACTTTTCCACAGGTTTCAAACAGTTATCTCTATGGCAAAGTCTAAACACTACAACTTACAGACGAATCACAGGTTTGTCCTCAGAAGTTTCTACTGTCTCTTTTCTTTGTTCTGATTGTCAGTTTGTCTGCCAGCCAAACTGTACTTAAAACTGAAGAAGTCCACAGTTGAGGAGCTATTGTGTTTTTACTGAAAATTTTAATAAAACATCACTTATTCATTTCTGTTTCCATTCCAAATGTTGACATTTTTAAATTTTCTTCCCTGTAAACACATGTAAGCTATGTGGCAGAGTCATAAGTGGTGAGTAAAAATGACTTCTATACATTCTACAAAACAGAAAAAAATACAACCACAAATGGAGTGTTTTTTTTATCTCCAAGGTTGTCCCTCATGCACATTAGTCTCTATTGGATCTTAACAACTATCATATGGGTCACAAACAATTTATTTGACAATACAACCAACAAAGTTTTCTCCAAAATGGTCTGTATAGATAATTTAAAATCAATATAAAAATAAACAATGAAGTTTGACTTCCCCTTTAAAAAATGGACAGAGAGTCTTGACGGAGTAACACAAATTTTTGAGGATACACATGAAATATATGCACATTGCATTTCATCAAATACAAAAAGAAAACAAATGAAGGCAACAGTTCTTGGCTGAATTATCTGTGCTGCATCACTATATTAAGGGCATGACGATTAATACATACATAATGAAAAGCAATATACAAAATTTCAGAGATAAATACATTATTTATAGTTGATATGTTACAAAATTTCCCTCAGTGAGCGCAAGTGTGTATTTGAACAGAAATATGACGATGAACTACTGTACTCCTACATTCTCAATGGATTTTAATTTTGTTTTGTTGTTTTTTTAAATGTTTTTTGTTGATTTAAAAGAACATGGAAAAGACAGATGTATAAATATTTAGCACAAGTTTGGCAATATCACAATAGTCTACAATTTTAACCACATATAAAACACATAGGGGAGTCGGAGCTAGAAGGGGGAGACTGCTCCTCATCAACAAGAAACAGACTTCACAGTAGCCTAGGAATGCATTAATATACAGTGCTAGCAAAAAAGTTGAAAAAAATGGCAAAACACACTTGCTTAAAAGGAAGCTCTAGACATGGAAGTACATCATATTCATCAACAGAGCAGTGTTTTGTACACGTCAGTGTGCTTGTTGAATCAAAGAGGAATTTTTTTTCTTTTTTTTTTTTTTTTACTTTTGAAGATGATTTCTAGCTACAATAAATTACAAAATTTAAGTTAAAATGCAGGAATGAAACATGATACAACCTTATCCACTCAACCCCACCCTTTTAATTTGTATTTGTTGTACTTTTAAGATCAATTCTACATTATATATCTCATATATTTTCCAGTTGAAATTCAAACTGTCTTGGCCCCTGTGTATTTTTCTCACACATAAAAATACAAAAAGTCACATTATAAAGACACACAACTGTTGTGAATCTATTAAAAGAGAGTTGGAACAGAAAAACAATTTCTGAAGTTCATTGGCAAATGTACTGTACATCAGTGTTTTTACTTTACAACCAGATGGTGAGTCCACAGAGTCCCTTCCAGTATTGAATGTGTGGTTGATTGGACGAAGCACAACCCGACAGGTATACAAAATAAACCCTTCATCGCCTCGTGTCCTCTTCAGGGGTGACAAAATGGGGAGGAAAAATGAAACAAAAACAAAAAAAATCCCACAGAATAAAAAGTATTGTTCCTCATGAATTCCTCTTTCCCGTAGGTTGTGAAAGTCATTTAAAAGAAGAAAAAAAAAATCTTTTTTTTTTTTGTCTTCTTCATCTTTAAAAACAGAACAGGCGTTTGACTATACATTACACCAGCGTTTTTGCCGTGTGCTCCTGTGAAGTGGTAACGTGTAGACTGGTGCTTGAGATGATGAAAGTGCATTTACATGGGGGGGACAACCAGGCCGGACATGGCTGAAAAAAAAAATAAAGGAAAGATTAGTCTATTTGCCTGAAACAGTTATGTATACAAATATGAAACATTTACTAACATTTTGTAATTCAGTGTGTGTATGTGTGTGTGTGTGTGTGTGTGTGTGTGTGTGCGCGAGTGCGTGCTTTAATGTTCCTGTTTGCGTATGTGCCGGTGAGTATTTGCCGTGTCCGCCCAGCCCGGTGCTGCACGTCCTCCTAACGGGGGAGACTTTGAAAGCCTCCCTCCTGCTCTGACATTTCAGCCCCCCCAGCATGCCAGTCTCGCTATGTGTGATATTTCTCCTGGCGTTGGGGTAATGGCAAACAGTGGCCCAGACTCCCAGGAGACGCGGCCGCGGCGACGGCAGAGCAACAACACGGTCACTTCCCACAATGCCACAGTGCTCCGGTACTAGACACTCCTCTGACTCCCCTCAGATTCCTCCTATCGCTTCCTTTGCCTCCCCCTCACCATCTCGCCTCCTCATCCTCCTCATCCTCCGCGGCGCATCAGTCCTTACGTTTCCACGTTCCCCAAGTCGTGCCCCCCCCCCTCGCGTCATTATCTGAGAGAGATTAGCGAAGGTAGCTTCCGTTAGTTTACGGAGAACATCTGCTAGGAGTATCATTAGGAACTGTAGCTCACCGGGCGAGTTTATACACGCAGTACTTTCACACGTTTTAACAATTAGGCGACTAGTGGAGTGCCGGGATGATATATTATTATATTGCTCCGAGTATATTTGTAGAGTCATGGTTGAAACGCTTTTAAGTTTGCCAGCGCAGATGATGGCAAGGCATTGCTCATTAATTTCTGCACAACATGTATTAATAAGTATGAACGTGTAGCAAGATGAACTTTAATTTCCCACTTCATTAAGCCCAATGTTATTAATCTTGGGGCACACACTACGGCTAAGCTTGTTTTCAAAGCAATCATGTCGGTTGTGACACACGCACAAAACCTAATAAACATAATTACTAAAACAATTCGGGGAAGGTCTTTTCCTGCGACATCAGAGGGGATCATTTGTATGAAAGGGCAACGAGGGTGTATGTTTGCGTTGCGCGGACGCGAGACGACATTTGCACTCCTATAACTGCAGGTTTGTGTGTGTGAGTAGATATGTAGGTGTGTGTGTGTGTGTGTGTGTGCATGTTGTGTGTGTGTGTGTGTGTGTGTAAGTGTGAACTGAAAGGTGTAAATTGGCCTGTCAAAATGCATATATTTGTAATGATTAATCCCTCACCAAACCGGACAGAGGCCTGAGCAGCGGTATCTGACCAGTAGTCCGTGGGGAAGGGATGAGGGGGTGAGGGGGGCTCACCTTGCAGTCCGTTGCCGTTGGCGCTGGTGCAGGAGGGGGGTGGGGAGGCCTGGGGTCGGACCACAGGGGCGAAGGCGCTCTTTTGTTTAACTGCAGAGACGATAGGGGGGGAGAAGGAGGGAGGGAGGGTGGGGGGGGGGGGGTGAGAGTGAGAACGTGCTGTGAGTGGTGCCGGAGAGGGAGAGGGCAGTTAAGGTAAGGCAAGATTAATATTACTGCCAGGGGAGAGGGGTGGGAGGGTGTTTGGGGGGGCGGGATACGCGATCGGTACTCACAGGCCCCTACCATCAACATCTTGTCTGCTTGAACAAATACAGGTCGCATGTGGGGAAAATACTCCCTAAAAAACGAATACCCCCGGCTACTCTGAGCTCCACGTGTGTTCTCCGGAGTGCTAAAACTTGAATGAATGGTAATATATATCCACCGCCAATAACGTTCCAACCCTGTCGGAGGTGATTCGTAGAAGTGGAACCCAATGTGCGAGCTGGAATTAAATCAGCGGCGGCTTAGCGCTACTCCGGCGTGCGATGGTGGCAAGCTACTCACTTCCATATGGGGAGTTGGCAGAGGATCCGTTGAGGAACCCGGGGGAGCTCGGCACTCCCAGGTTCATGCCGGCGTTGCCGTAGCCGTTCATGCTGTTGCTGACGGAGTTGTAGCTCGACTGCTGCGGGGTGCTGCTGGAGATGTAGCCCCGAGGGGACACGCTGCTGGTGTTCCGGCTGTAGCCCACTGGAAAAAAACATGGGTGGGGGGGTAGCAAAAATAAATTTAGGTTCATTCATTTCTTTCCTTCGGCGTGCAGTTTAACAGGGAAACATTCACTGATTACGGCGGACGACGACGGGGATTTACTGCTGCAGCGCAGAGCGTTTTTACATCGGCACATTCTGCAGATGTTGCTTTAATAAGGAAAGAATCTGGCATATTATTGGACCCTTTAACGGCCCACGTTACAGGTGAGCACGGGGTAGTGAACCTGGTGTTTAAAAAACACGATTTCTAACCCTGTTCTTATTTTAATGAGTGAAAAAAAGAGGGAAATGTAACTGTTTCTCATTTGGCTGCGAACCCGGCCGCTGGAATCCTCTCAAGGACCCCCAGCGTGTCCCTGGACCCCACTTTTGAGAACCGCTGAGTTATGGAGCCGTACCCTAAACGCATACCTTGGTCGTTCCCTTGTGACTCGGACACATTGACTGCGAGCTGGCTGCTGAAGGAGTTGACTCCCATCATGCCGTGGGAGGCTGTGTTAGCGAGCGAGGGGATCTGGTTGTGGTTGCGGGGAACGCTGTACAGGGCTTCGGCGATGTCAGCTGCCCTCTTCAGAATGATCTCCTGAAAAGCGAAGAGAAGGCAGAGGTTCTGTTATCTACGTGTGTATTCATCGTACTTGTTTTTCTGGCCGTGCTTTGGCTTTGATGCATGGGTTCATGGGCCATATGGTGAAGCCGCACCGCACGTAGCCTGCGTTGTTGCAGATACAGTGATGAGAATACCCTTGCGTCATACATATCGGTGAGGATGTGTGCGTGGATACGGACCTGGTTGTTGTGGGGCATTCCATACAGGGCTTCAACAAGATCAGCCGCCCTCTTCAGTAGCACCTCCTGATGAGGAAAACGGGAAGAACGAACGTTAAGATCCAAACGGATTATGCTCCGAGAGCCCGGCGATCCGCACAGTAACAAACGATGTCGACTCCACGCAGCGTGGATGTGTGGAATGTTTACTCATTTACCTAAATAAAAGCCACCCAGATTTAACCGGTGCTACATTTACGCGGCGCTACCACTTTGCTGCTTCCAACCATGCAGAGCAGTGAATAATGTTCCCTATCTTAATTAAACTGGCGCAGTCCTTTAAAAACAACACCTCGGCCCTGATTCCGGGCTCCACGTTTGCTCCGGAGTTCAGCGCCGAGTCCCCTCTCTTCAGAACAATAAAGTGAATTAGCTCTGGGTTAATCTAGTTCTGTTGTAATGACATTAAGGAATTTTTCAATTAACCTCTTTGACTGGCTGTTGCAAAGGACTTCACAAATGACTTCCCATCCAGCAAGAGCTGGGTGCTTGTGCCTTGGGGACACGGATGCTCGGGATGTGGTCTTATCCATGTCTGCATGCTTGCCCCCGCTTGACAATGCGGATTAGCTGTGTTGCTTTGGCTCTTAACACTGAAAATGAGTTGGCCCCGGATCCTGTTCCCCCCACTGTTTTTCGGGCTTCCAGCTAGGTGGGGTTTGGCCTGCTCGCGTGTCTTTATCTGCTCTCTGAATTCAGCACTTACAATTAAATCCCTCTCAAGCAACCAGACTGCTCCCTTTGTTTTCTGCAATACAGAGGGCAATATGCTCCGTGAAAACCCTCTTCTCCTTTTTTGGAGTGCATTTAATCTGACAAAGGCAAGTTGCAGACACGACTGTTGCGCTGTGTTTTTTAAGAGCGCTCGCTTGTTGTCACCTGCTGTAGAGCAGAGATTTGTCGACTGTGCTGTTAGAACCCCGGTTAAAAGCAATGCAAATCTGTCACCACGAACATCTCAGATGGCGCTTGTTTTCTTCCCACATTCGCCCGTGTTTTCTTTTGCCGGCCTCGGTAATTTGTCTGAAGTGTTCCATCACTTGGCAATGGCAGTGTGGGATTAAGACGGCAGCTGCCGTAAATGAATGTAAACACAGCCTTCGCGCCTTCAAACAGCGGCCTCCAAGACTTGGCCTGCCTTTCCGAGGCGCGGCGTATGTAGTGTTTACGGAGTGTGTGTACGGGCCCTTTCATCCCGAGGAGCATATCTACCACAGCCCTTGATTTATCAAGATGAATCACTGTAGAAGCCACTTCCAGGGTATGCCATGCTCTCTTATAGAAACATATCGCTTAATCCACCCCAAGTTACCGGATGGGTGGCTCTTAGAATGGGCATTTACCTCTGAAATTGGTGTGTATGCTCAACGTTGCATGCATCTAGTTTGCATACAAATAAAGAATTATGGTTGTCGTGAGGCAGGTAGACTAAATGAGAGGACCAGCTGTCTTGATGTGTTCTCATCAGGCAGAACAGATTTCTCTCTCTCTCTTGCTGAGTGAGATAAAGTGGTTTTCTTTCTTTTTGTCTGCAGTTAATAATTACCAATAATCTATTCTATCATATTTCAAGATCTCCTACATGGCTCTCAATTTTAAACAACAATTAAAGCAATTAAGACTGTCGCGTTCGCAAGTCATGTTTCATTCTCTGTAAAGCGTCCTCTCCCTCCTTGTCCATATGGTACTTTGCAGCAGTGACATAAGGACAGCTTGGAAAAAGGAGGAGAGGAAACGATATTGCCTCTCATCCTTAATCTGTCGTTTACCGCGTGGTGTCTTAACTAACCAAGCTGACTCGCAAGGCTATGCTTAAGTGCAACCGAGTCATATCCGAGGATGATGAGAAGTGCTGCACCCAATCAGGGAAGAAGTTTGTTTTCTTCTGACGAGACGCTTTCATGCAGATCAGCTCACGCTGTGAATACGATTAACACGGAATAGTGTTCTGAGGGCATTTCCATGTAAATCTCAATACTACTCTAGCATAAGTTTAATTGGCTTTCTTGTCATGGAGACATATCAGAACACCCCATGTTAAATTGAAACAATTAAAGGCCTCAAATGATTTCTGTTGTTCTGTGACAAATGCGTGACAGATTTCTGCCTTTGTTTGCCTCGCTGTGCATAAAGGTCCCGTGTTCAACAACTGTTTAAATGGGGCCGCTCACATGACAAATCACCGTCGCTTTAGAGGCTGTTTTTTTGTTGTGTTTTAATGTCGAGAAAAAGTGAGATGAAGCCATTAGAAATGATGTGTTAAAAGGGAATATCTAACAATAAGGAGAAGTGGTCTGAAATGGCCCGAATGTGATTCTTCAAGCAGTAGATTAACATGGATGTTGTATTTATATTATCACAGTTAATAAAAGAGGGCCTAGGTTATGTAGCTTGGAGTGCTAATGCCATTATAAAACTGTAAGGCAATTACTCTGTTAGCTCTAGCCTGAGGTAATGAATGCATTTAGAAGCATAGGGCCATTAGATGAAGGTACTTCAAAGAGCACAGGAAGAGGGATTCATTTAAATACATGGGTAATTGCTTGACATGAACACATTTGTAATATTTTCTCCTTGTGGATTACGCGAAGAATTGGAAAAGAATGGGCTCATGCTCATTTTGGGAGGAAAGAAAGGAATCAAAAGCAATCAGCCTAATAATAAAACAATATTGAGTTTCCACTTTTAATTTCATAATGAATCTAATTTGTTACAGAAGAAAGAAATTGAGTGTGATATAATGTGATATCCAGTCTATTTGTCCATTACTGCCAGAGGGCACAAAATGGTATTATAAATTGTCTTTTTTATATTATGAATAGAAAATTGTTTTATAACAAGATCTTAAAAAGGAGGGTGAATTCAAAAGTCTCTCTTCACTTAACGCGATGCCCGCAAACCAATCTCCTTTCTCATCACTTGACTGCTCACACTTATTACTTTCATATTCACCCTGGACTTTGCATTGAATTTTTATACCTCCACTCCTCCCACAGGGTCAGACTGTCATCTACGATGTTGTCTTAGAATTACGAGGTAAACTTCAATCAGAGGCAGCTTCCCCCCCCCCCCCCCCCCCCCCCCTCTCTTTTTTTTCCCTCTGTGTAGCAACAATATTAGCGTGCATCCCTTGCTATCCATGAGCACTCCCATATTGGCTTTCTGTCTCCTTACAATTACCACGTGTCTTACTGGTCCCAGGGAGAAGGCTGGTGGAAATCAATATAGTGCAGTAATATTATCAACTGGAGGGTGAAGTCATGGGAGGGGAGGGGGGCGGAGGGGGGGGGGGGGGGGGGGTTAGAGGCGGTGAGTGGACCTGGTGTCGATTTGCCTTTCTGCTAATGCACACCGCGCGTCCTCCAGCTTTATCTTCTTTTTATAGAGTCTCCCTACCTCACCTGCAGCCCGTAATGGCTGTTCTCTATATGCTGTTTCTGTTCTCATTTCAAATGTACATGCAAGCGTCGGCTCGCCGCGGGCTGTTTTATTGCGAATGTGCTTTTGACCCCGTGAGCTGACCCTCAGATGGCAAGCTTAACAATGACGAATCACTTGGTGGGATCATTTACATGCCCCCTGAACCCCATATTTGGGTCCATTAGAGAGCAAATCAAATATTTATGTTGTTTATTGGAGGTGCAGGGTTTCATCTCACTCTGTGATTGTTTCATGCAAAGGCCGGGAGAGCGTGCTATATTAAGCATATGCACACCCGGAAAACTAATCTCGGGTTCAACGTCAAAATCTCTCTCCCAGCGCTTTGTATTCATCGAAAGAAGTCAGGTTTCTGGGTAATAAAAGAGGGGCTGTGTTCAACATTGTTGCTCTCGGTGTTTCAAAGAGGTGGATTTCACAAAGACACCGTGACTTTTAAAAAAAAAAAAGAGCAGTGAGGCTCGATTGACCAGCGGTGCTGGCGGAGATAGCGAAAGCCATATGGATGTTTACTTTACTTTTTGGTCTACGATTACAGTTGGTATTAGAGTAATATTTCATGTCTAGGTGTTGTTTCCTGTCTCCGCGGGGATCGACTCTAATTGAAACACTTCATATACTGAACCAGGGACCGGCTGTGATGTTCCATCTCTCCACATCGCCTCGGTCAAACGTCTATGGCTACCGCGCAGTCTGTTCTTTATTAAATTGTCCGCTGGACGTTAATGATATTGCTGTCTTGCATGCTGGGATTTAATAGATAAGGTCTTAAAAGGTTTTTACAGTATTATTAAAACTCTGAGGTGGCCCCCACTTTACCACATGCCACGCGGTTCTGAATGTAGTAATCAGTTACATTATTACACTTGACACATCTGGAACGTCAGTCACCGAAATGGTTACTGGCAGGGTGGCAATTAGTGAAAACACGCCGTTAGATTTTATCAATAGGAAATGGAGAGAGTGAGAGCATCAAAGGGATGAAAAAAGTAAAAGAATCAAAGATGCGTGCCCCCCCCCCCTTAGTTTTCCTGCGCAGGTCTTTTTTGGCAGCCTATTCATGTGCCGTGCTGGTGTGTCTGAAACTGATGTGGCTTTCAACTCCTTCACCCAGGTTCAAAAGAAAACAATAAGAAAGCCAAAGCGTAATAACATGCAGTCTTTGTCTATTAGCAGCGGTAAGACTGGGGGGTTTACGGCACAGGGTTCTGTAAACAAAAGATTAAACCAAATCGAGCTGCAGAAAATGAAAGGAAAACATGAGTGGGGTAATAAGGGTGCAGACGTCGTTCCTGACCAGATTACCATCTCCACAGACTACTGGAGAGGAAAACGCCTGATTGAGCTATTTTACCACACAGAGAGTTTACGCCTCTCTCCCCACACACAAAACCAATACCATTACCACGCTGGTTAGTGGGTAAGCCGCATATGTGGAGCAAAGCTGTTACGGTTTGGGGGTCACAGTGCTCTGCCTTGATGGTAATGTTGTTTTGTTTATTTGTCACATTCACGGTACTAAAGCATTATCACCCGGACTGCTGTGCTGCGTTGCTGTGGTTGTCTTTGGTGCACAGAGGCTGTACTGACCTTTGGTAACCTCTCAGGATCGCCGGGGTGTCGGGGGATGACCTTCTGCAGCCGCTGGAAACCATAGTCAATGGTTGGTTCATTTAGGGCTGGAAGAAAGAAAAGGGAGGGGAGGAGGCGGAGGGGGAGAGAAATTAGAATCATTTCAGCGCTAATTTTGCTGGAGAGAGGGAAGAAATTAATTGAGAAATCTGTTCGGTTGGAGTTTACGGAACAAAAGTCATTTCAGAATGCCCAATTTTAAAGAGACCTCTGGGGCGAGAGGATGTTTTATGAAACATCCGGGAGCACGGAGGCTGACACGGGTTCCTTTGACACTTGTGTCACCAAGTGTCATTCCATTAACAGCCGCGGTGACCTACATCACTCCGAGAATCCTTCAGAGGGACCCTCCCTCCCTCTATCTGCTTAAGAATATTGACTACAGCAAACTACATAGCGGGGGTCTTTTAATCTAACCAAGCTTTAATAATTTGTGAAAGGCTGTCCGCACATTGATCTAGTACACGTTGCTGTCATTTCAGCCTTCTGCACCAACTGTACTGCAACACTGGGCCCGTGAAATACGGCAGCAGATCCCATGGAGCCATTAATCTCCTCCACCCCTCAAATAGTAATCTGGGGCATGAGGCATATTGGGCGATGAATCAGAGGCACAAAGTAAATGAATCATAACCCAGACTTTGGTGAGAGCAGGGCGTTTTATGTCTGACAGTCCTAATGGGTAATTGAAGGCTTCCTTACAGCTCCGCCTGATTCTAAACAATCATGTGCGCACTCACAGGCAGGACGAGGCGAGGCGAGGGAGGGAGGGAGGGCAGAGGAGAGAAGGAGGGGAGGAAAAGGAGGAAGGCAGCGTAAAAGGGGGAAGGAACGACTTAATAGAGAACATCACTTCTCAATGTAGATATCATTTTCAGGAGAGTAACTCCGGCGAGCAAGGCGCTTCATAAATCAATGGCTTTCTATGGAGACTAATAAGAGCTGCCTGCCTCTATTCATTGTTCAGCCTGTAATTTGGCCCATCACTCATTACTCAGCATGTAATTTCAGCATTAACACCGCACAGCTCGCTGAACCTGCTGAACACCAGAGAATGTGAAAGCAAGCGAATGCCCCCCCCCCCGCCGCCCCGCCACACACACACACACACACACACACACACACACACAGGCAAGCAGGCAGGGCCACTGAAGCACGAGGCGGGGAGTCACGGCGGGGAAACGAACGTTCATGTGTCTCACTCTTTCTTTTTTTCCCTAACATCTAAATACACGTGCAAGCATGCACGCGCACACGCACACGCACACTGTACCTGCTCTCACGCGCACACACACACACACCGCGCGGCAGTCATGTACCGACACGCGGCCGTGCGATCGAAAACACACGCACCACTTCTGCCAAAACCTGGATACAGAAATTGCCAGCTCGACCGTGATCAGATGGAGCAATTACGTGTTGGAGCGCGGACGATGCGAGGTGCTAATCGATAGCAAGGATCTAGCTTGCAAATACAGTGGTGTTCGGCCTTACCGGCACACCAGAAATCCCCCCTCCCCAGCAACATTCACTGCTGGAAATCGGATTTGACATGTCGTCATGCGCGCCAAAACGACAAAGGTCCGCGATGTGGGGGAACGCCATCTTCTCCATAATAAAGGATTGATCCGCCGTATTGATCGTACATGACAAGGCTGTAGCAAGGAATTTGCCCCCTTTTCTTTTGTTATTTCCATCCCCTTTTCTTATCTATGCACAGTGGCAGTCCCGTACATGTATACACACACACACACACACACACACACATAAGCATCTAGCGGTGTGTGTGTGTCATGCACGTGCCCGGCTGAGAGAGTGTACGTGCACGGCAGCCCTGCCAGACCCCGCTGCTCAGTGTGATGTAAATTGTGTATGTGTAAAAAGCACTCCATAATCAGGCCATCCATCATCAGAGGCTGTCAGTGGGCTCTCTCAGGGTGATACATCACGCTCTCCTGTCCTCTGCCTCAGCTGGGGCCTACACAACCCGCCAGGCATGCTGGGAACACAGCCGGAAAGTCGTACAGTACAGGACGAGACCTGGGCTGGGAGAGTTGTACTGTTTGATGTGCCTTTCCAATGATAATGATGCCCCACTTTAAACACGGATCTATCATGACGAATGTTATTTGGAGGGTAGGGTATCTTCTGGACCCCCCAGTTTAAACTACATTTCTTCATGCGGTTTATACGCGTTTATTAAATGATGACATGAGGGAGTTAAAGATCACATTTTCGACTCATCCCCGTTCAGGTTTATACGCGGCTCGGTGTTGTGCAGCCACAGTCCAAGCGTCAGGCATGATCTCCACATGCCGAGGTGTCGCCATCTCATCTATCATGGAGATGATCTTTGTAACAACCCCGGCGTAATGAAATTGGTGACACAGACCGCCATCTGCTATTGATTTCATGCAAATGTTTTTGACAGCTGATGGAGACTTGCATTAGCGCTAAACGGTGCTGTCACTTGATGAGTTGACAGTTTTGTAGTCATAGCGTGTACGCTGGTGCAGACAGACACAGACAATGTCAATAATCCTGTAAGAGCTGCTGATGATATATACTGATATTCAATCCGGACAATGAATGGGTTTTGTGGGTATTCGGTGGATCAAGGCAAAGATTTTCTTTCATCTGCTGAGTTTTTTTTTTTTTACTTCTCCTCTCGCTTTTTCTTACACCACACACATTGACAGCAGCCGTTTCCCCCTTTTTGTTCCCACCTCTTCACTCTACCACGCTACGCCTCTTTTATTCCTCGGTTCATCATCGTGTTCCTACTTCACACTCTGTCGTAAACTTTACTAAAGCAGGCAAATCTAGCAGCGCTGCCCTTGCACGACTCCACGCATCGCCAAAATGAGTTTGGCCCTCCTCGTCCTTCCAACACGATATGATAAAAGGGGATGGGGGTGAGGGTGTGGAAGGAGCGTGTCCCCCCCCCCCACCCCTCCCTTATCCCTCCTGCGAGGGGTCTCAGTCGCTGCAAGGAAACATGAAACCCTCCACACACATCCCATAAATCCTGCACAGGGTGGGGAGTCTAGCCAAGGGGAGGAGGGAACGAGGAGGATGGGGAGGGGAACTGTGGGGAGGTATGATAAGGGTTGGTGGGGAGGCAATGGGGAGTCGAGGGGGAGGGGGCGGGCGGGGGAGGGGGGGGGTCGCACGTTCCAGTCACGCCCGCTTCCCGGCTCGCGGCCAATCAATACCACTTTCCTGTTTTAGAGGCGGGTAATTATGAGGTGGAGAGATTGTGTGACCTCTCACCCCTGCTGCATTACTCGCCTGATATTAAGATAAATTGCCTGATTTTGGGTAAACATATGCTGCAATTCAAACTGTCAGCACTGGTTTGCTCAGGGATAATTTGTATTGATCTCCTGGCTTCTTCCCCATTTTGCTTACTGACCTCATGGATAATTAGAGAAAAAGAGACACAGGGAGGTAAGGCAGGGCTTGCATTTGAATACTTTGCAGGAGAGATGAAGAGCGCATGCGAAGGGGGGGCCGAGGGAACATTATGGACTAATAGAATTTTCATTTTCTATCATTTTCTGTTCGGGTTTAGACAGGTTGCACACTTTGTTCAATTACACCACTTACATATTCCACCCCGCTTGCGGGACCATAGAGAGAGACATAATTGTTTGTACATTTGTTTCCGTTGTATTACTCCAGAGATGATTAGCGTTTAACAAAAGTAATGAGAGAACAAAGTGACAAAGCGATTATGTTTAAAATGTAAAGGGTTTTGCAACTTTTATTGGTAAGAACACGCCAACCAAAGAGACTTGCTCCCGCCACATATCACACCAGATATTTTTTTCATGAATATTTTGGTAATTTTATCACTCTAGAGGGTAAATGATCGTGTTTCCGAATATGAAGAAATGGAATGCATGACTCGGTATGCAGCTGTGTCCATATAATTTCCAACTTTCAGTATCACACATGCGCACAGGCGTCCATGGCAGCGCTTCAGTAGAATTCCACTGCCTGGAATGTGCACTTCCCCAATCTTATTTTCATCTGACGCCATAATCTTTTTGGTCCTTTCGCGCTCCTAAAACACATTTTGTCTGAGAGCCCCTTTAGCCGCCCCAGCTAGCCACTTCACTTAAAATGTAGAGTGGATGCCGCGTACATGGCATCTGAGTGTGGTCTGCTGCTCCCTCTCCATGTTCTCTAGAAATGGGACACGAGTAACCGCTCTACAGGAACCGTGTAACACGGCCGACGTTGGCAGCCAGAAGTGCTTACGTGGCAGTGCGCTACTGTGTGCCCCCCCCCCCCCCCCCCCCCCGGTCTATATGGGAGTGGACTGAACACATGTATTGACTTACAGTATTTGGGTACAAACGCGGGGAAATGTTGGAGCAAAGCCGTAAATTTAAGGGAAATTGTTCCTTGTTAAGTCTATCAGCCTGAATGGAAGCTTGCGCCGAGCACTAGCATTCCTGCCAGCCATTACAGCTTATTACGATAACTCTATCTTTCCAGGAGATAAAAACCTAGCCTTGTTGCCATTTGCCAGCTATTACTTTCGCTAATTATACTTAACTGCTTCGAGCTTATCTCCACTCCTCCTACACCATTGAGCAGTTCTTTTTTTTTTTTTTTTCTCTTTCCCCTTAACACAAATTAGAGGTGGAGTGGGAGTTGGAAAGGGGGAGACAGATAAACAGCACAGGCAGAAGTTCATCAAGTGTTATTGCATTTGTGACTTGTCAAACAGTCCAACTGAAGCCTTCAAGGCTCCTGCGGTCCGTCAGATGATTGCAGTTCAGAACCACATCAGCGCGCGTAATGACCTTGTTCTCTGCACTCTAAGCTACTGGAGCTATATGAAGAGGGAATATCTCCTCTGTGTTACCGTAAGGAGTTAAAATTGGACAGTAGGTAATAGGTCAGACATCCAGAGGTCACGCTGCTGCGCCGCAGTCGATACGTTTCGGCGTTGAGAGAATAGAAAAATGCATGCAGGTGTGAACACCATCTTAACAAAAAGATTTAAAAAAAACAATTGGAATTTTCACTGCAAATCCACGCAAAGCAAACCCCATCTGTTTTACCACTGACCATGTCATCGCCATCCACTGCAGCCAGTTACCACTGAGTGATTCCATCTCCAGCAGTCACAAGATGAACAGGAAATTCAAATTTCAAAGATCTGCAGTTAGGATAAATCAATAGAGACGGATCAATGTTCATTGAAATTTCATGAACTTTGAGCCAATACAGATGAAAAAAGCCTAGACAGTAACAGTCTGCAGCACATATTGCTCCTGCAACAGATAAAATGTAATTAACACGGTTAAAAGGGAGCAATGTTACAGATTGCACATCCATAATTTCAGACTCCCTTCATATCGGCTGTGTTATTAGAAATGGCCAAAGACACCTGTTCAATCCTCTTAGATGACATCTAAAGTATGTGTGCCGCTCCTCTGAGGACGTCGGGCGGACTTTCACACATTACCGGCCGACAGGAATCAAATGGGTTCCCTTCACAGCTGATTGCAAGCGCAAATTAATATTGTAAAATGAAGATCAATACATGGACGGGGCATAGATCGATGGCAGCTAAATTACGGCCGCGTTTTCCCCCTCATTCAAGATGAGTTGTGTTTTCCTCTCAAAGTCAATACCGTGCTGCCTCTCTCATTCATTTCTCAATAAACTTGCCGATGAATTTCAATCAAAAGGCGGCGGCGGGGGAGGAGGGGTGCGTGGAGTACTTTTAAAGCCCGTCGGGTGTGGATCATACTGAAAATGGGGCAAGAAGAGGAGGAGAAAGGAGGAGGAGGGGAAAGATCCTCGTCTATCAAGGCCCCCCCCGTCTCCTCTGTCTATCTTTCCTGGATTGATGCTGTGACTTACTGAGGACAATCCATTTTAAGAGCCATTACAAAACAGACCTCTAACGATACCGTGGGACAAAAAGGGGGTCCAATTAAAATGAAATCAATGAATACCATCCTTACTGAGCGAGAAAAATAACCAAACACCCAGCCATACTTTCATTATTCTCTTGAAACATACCCACAATACATTTCACAGTGAGGCGTAATGGAGGAAAATACATGCTCAACTGCAAGTGCTCATTTCAATCAATTTCCTGAAGCTGGATTTCACAGGTCACTTGCTGATAACACGCTGTGGAATAATGCCACAGTGTGCTTCTCAAAGCCTACCTGACAAGCTGCCTGACAGCGGGGGAGAGCGAGCACGTGTCACGTCAGCCCTCTAATTGGACACAAGGACCTTCCTCCGTGGAACCTTGTCGCGCTCCACACAAGCTCACGGGGCCTTCAAAAACCAGGGCCCATCTAACTTGGCAACGAGTGTCTGCTCCGCTCCCGTGGAGCCGGTGCTAAATACCAGCGTTGTAATAAGACAGCGCAGGTATGGGGATGCGGCGGGTGGATAACATGCTTTGACACGGGATAAAACTGTTGTGCCAACTGGTTACAACCCGCTTGACTGTGGCGATGACATTTAAAAAAATACCTATGTTATCCCTACTTCCAGCACTTCATACTGCAGGTGTGGCTGTACAGAAAGAAAAGAAAAACCTTAAAATGTTGTGTGTTCAAATGCTTTAAATACACAATGCTTGCTTAAGGCGCTTCGTGTGTGTTTTGCGAGTCCTCCTATAAAACGGATCTGTTTACATACCTCTGTGAATGACTTTGATTACAGCCTATCTTTGCTGTAGGCCACACCCCATTGCTGACCAGCAACCAACCGAGAACCAAACCCAACCCTGCAGGACAGGAAATGAAAAGGAAGCTCTCCATCTGATCAGCGTCTGAGTCTGAGACTTCAAAGTGACAGCAGGGCGTAGAGGAGACATAAGGATAGGCCCCGATTCACAGGCCGATCTGATTTGTTTGTTTACTTTCTTTTTGGAGTGAGAGGAGCTGAAGGCTACATAATTGTTTGGTTTCTCCTTCTGAGAGTTTCATTTTTTCAAAAAAACTGGACGTCACTATTTCAACATCCGATTTTCCACAACTTTATTTTGGCGCAAGTGCATTGAAAGACATTCAAATTCAGATAATTCTGAGGTAAGAAATTGTTGTTGAAGCTTAACTAAAAAGGGAACTTGCTGCGGCACAATGAGCATCTTCCTTTTCCATCCCTTACGGTGGCTGACATTTCTTGATCTCCACCAGTATTGAGTGAAGCACACATGACCCCTTTGTCCTTATGTTGATGAATGACCGCCTCATACCCATTTTGTCAGATTTCGGTGCAGTGGAGTCGATAGCGTCACCTTGACGAGGAAAGTTTGTGATCCATCAGCCCTCAAGGCTGTCTGGCCTCAACTAAAGTCTGGCAAGAGCAGCTCACTGTATGGGGCATCTCCTCCATCCAAAATCCTTCAGCCAGTAGGCTGCTAGCCGTGTGAGCTCGAATGAGTGGATCCTATTACTGCTGCTTTACAGTGAGGAAAGGAGGAAAAAAAACACTTGACTTTTACTAATAGCTGGGAAGCCATGCTGGTCACCAAAGGTCTGAAGACGAAGCACCCTGTCAGTGCCCAGCTTGGGAAATTAGCAAATAATGTTCCCTTCCCCCTGACAAATGTGTGACAGCTCGCCTTCGCCAATCATTCTCTCCTAACGTTATGATGCATGTCCTGGATCCCCACTGGAGGATACAGGCGAAGTTTACTGACCCTCAATTTACCCATGACAAATGGGGTCCCGGTAAATGTGCGTTTTCTGGGGCGCGGAAGGGGTTCATTTTAAGCAATCCCGGTTATGTGGATGTCACTGATTAGGATAAATAGTGGCTGAGTGTGTTAGGACTGCTCGCAGAACCATATTACCAAGGGCCTGCGTCAGTTGCCCCAGGAGGGGGGCTCTTGTGGAAACTTGGCCAAGATAGAAAAGCAAAAGGTTTGATCCAATTAGGCGCTTTAATTGGATGAATTGTGCGGTCAAATTCTTTATTTATGATTTACTCACATACCACCGTAACAATGCAGTAAAAAGGTTAAGATGCTGCAAATGAGGCTGAAAATTGATACTTTAGAAAATAAATCGTCTGATCAAACCAGCATGCATGTTGTAGTGCAGTGCTCAATAAAGTATAACGTATAATAAAATATTGACCCGAGGCACAGGCAGGGTTTTCTACAACCTTGCGGCCAGTTGGGCCAATGGATAACCAATACATAGATTAAACAGAGGACAAGCCAGCAAGCTCCAAGGGACAATGTTCTGCTGGAAGGTAAAAAGGTACGGACTGAGATATAGCAAATACGGCTGACATGTCTTTCCTTTAAGGCCGTGCCGATAGGAAGCAGCCAGTGGACCACAGCCTACTTAAGTTTTATATGGTATGTCTGTCTGTCTCATTAGTGTTTTAAACATGCAATAGTCAATGCCAACAGGATTGTTTGACATACATTACAGGGTGCTCTCTTTCTGAGAATGGATTGTGAGTTTTGGAGCCGTTCCAGGTCACTGAGGACGTGTCCCCCTGCAGTTCGAATTGGCTGCAGTCTCCTCCGTGTTGACTCTTGGTAATTTGTGATAATTTCTTAAGTTAAGCGGGTTAAATCTCCCCAATTAGGGTGGAGGTGCAAGAAGAGTCAACAAGGAGAGAAAAAAAAAAAAGGTGCTCCTCCCAAGTTGTGCTGAAAAGTCCCGATTGAATCCGTATTCTTTGATAACTACACCTTTGACACGCACGTGTTGCTCTCCTGATGACACCACAACGTTGTGTCACTACAGGCCCATTTCACTTCCAAGTCATTTGCTATTGTGACACTATTTTTCTTCTTTTTTTTTTTTTTTCCTCAAGTGCACTTACACAGAAGGAAGGGCTACGCTTTGGAAATGAGCTGTTCCGCTCTTAAATACACGATACACTCACTTGAGCTCGATGCGTCGGCCAAGGAGAAGTAGCTAACATCCTTTTCACCTAGCAATTACTGTACATATGGAATCAGTGGAGTCTAATTGTGGCGTTCTGCGTACTGCTCTCGTTAACGCTTTCATTCTCTCACGCGTCAACCCTCTGTACAATCAAGGTGAGACACGCGGGGAATAGCGGGCGGTGGAGCCGGACCTGTCTATTCCTGATTTTCTCTTTTAATTCAGGCCGCTAATCAATTGTACCGCCGTTGCCTCCAGGGGTAATTGTATCTTTATACTAACTGGAAGTGAGTAGGAACCCAGCGAAGACAGCGAGAGAAGAATGGAGGCGGGTTGGAAGGGGGGGGGGTGAAAAATCAACAAAGATAGAGAGAAGGGGACACGTTTCCCCAGTAAAACCTGATGGTAATCATCCCAATCCGCTTAGCCTCTGTGACTAATGGGGTCTGTTCTTAAGGGACCTGGTACTTTCACCAGGGTGCTATAGAAGCCATTAATGTCTTAACTTATACACATTCTCTCTGCTGGGCGGTAGCACATGTACACACGGACGCACACACACACACACACACACACACACACACACACTCGCGCACTTCTCCCCCCCCCACCCCACCCTTGCTCGCTCTCTCACAGAAACAGACACACATACACTCACGCAGCCACACTACACTCCTGTTTCATTATCCCGGTGCCTTGTTGGCCTCTGCTCCGCTCCTGCTAGGGAGGTTAAATGCAGGAGAGCCGGGCCAGACGGCACGGTTGGAGTAGAAGGGGACGGATGGCTGGGGGTGGTAGTGGTGTTTGCAGCGGTAGTGGTGGTTTGGGGAGCGAAAGAGAGATGGGGGGGGGGGTGGAGGGTGTGGGGGGGGGGGGCTTGATGAGAAACAGCTGCCCCGGGATGGAGGGGTCTGGATGGGGGTTTCCTGAGAGGTGGGGGGAGGTTAGAGGGGGGGCGGGGAAGGGGGGAGGGGGGGGGGGGGGATCCAGGCCCACACTTTGCAATTCTGCCGCGTTCAAGGCCAGAGCTGTGCTCAGGGGTGCTGGAGGGGTGTGGACGGGGGGGAGAGTGCTTTGAGCGCCCCCGTTTCATTCTGCCCGTCAGAGTTAGAACAGACAGAGGCTTCCAGGTCAGACGGGCTCTGACCCCCGCGACCTCTGTCTCCTCACCAATGATGACAGATAAGACCACCACTTCCCTCTGTTAGCCAAGATAATCAGATCCCTTACTTATAGTGTGACACACACACCCCTTTTGCTCACGTCTCCCTCGTCTCTCTACACACGTCCTCTCCCGTCACTTCGTATTGAACACGCATGACGATAACTTCTCACTCATGCAGTTAACCTAGATACCGCTTTCCTAATCGGATTCATACAAAAGTTTTAAAAATGAAACGACATTTTGATTTACAAAATCAGCAGATTGGCGGACAGCATTGTCTGTCTTGCAACGGGGAAGACACAGAAGATTGTCCCGATGAGATATCCTGACAGCTTGAGCTCAACAGAGCTTAGCAGCGCCCTTGTATGACGGCAGGTCAGAGGGGGATCGAGTTGCACTTGAAGGAGCCCCTCCCCAAAACACCTTTTCCCTAGCAGTGCAGATGTCACACTTTAACATTCAGAAAGCAGGGCCATGGTTAGTTCATTATTAGTGCCTGGACTTGGGGCTGAGGAGGTCCATCTAGAATGGGGGGGGGGGGGGGGGGGGAGGTGCAGGAGGGCTTTGACTCACCAGTGTAGACAAATCTCCCAGGGGCACCTTTGCAGAACTGCTTGGACTTGTAGGACAGCGTGACTTCCACAACTCCGGGGATGTGCCGAGGTGGAGTCTGGACACGGATGGCGTGTGGAGTTATCAGCTGGATGACGGAGGGAGAGAAAAATACATATTGAGACCTTTGTAATAACAAACTAGGGAGTCTGTACGCTATCGGCTGGAAAGTTAAAGAATAAAAGTAGCCAATATTAGCCAAATCTACAACTCCCCAGAACTCCAAATCATACCTCACTCCATACGAGCATGGTGCCGAACACGACTTGTAGGCCGTCGAAGAAGTTGTCCCCTATGATGATGACGGTGGCTCCTCCTGTGGTCCATCCCTCACTCGGGCTGATAGCCTTGATGCACGGGGTGGCTGCTTATCCAACACAAAGAGAAGAGCAAATTCAGCACCTGAGCTTCAACACTCAGCCCCATGTCTCTCCCCACATGGACACATTATCGCATCGCCTCCATGTCCGTCTCACAAAGACGTATCATGGAAATTGCCCCTGGAAAAAAAAATAAAAAATGATGGATTTGTCCTTTAAAGCATGAGAATCAAAATCATTTATCAGCGCGCTGGAGTGGTGTAGTTAAGCAGACCCTTCAAATGGTCCACTTCACAAAGGCTAAACGCCGGGCTCGCAAGGAAAATGATTTGATGGAGCAAATTATGTGTCAGGGCAAACGCAGCTATCAGAATTGATTAAGCATGCCCCCCCGTACAGTCAAATTTCAAAGTTGAACACGTCTTAAATGAGTCAAGAATGCGTGCTGTTAAAGTGGACATGACAAGCCAAAGCTTTGCCGGTTTATTATTATTATTTCATTACTTTTGTTCTGCATGTGCAGCACAGTGCAGGGACACTGCGTATATTCAGGTTTCATAAGGTGAAATGCACTCGCGAATTATTCAGGTTGAGTTTTTGTTTTTTTTTCCCCTCTTTGTGATCGATTCAATCCATTTCATATTGTTTATTACAATGCTTTTCATCTGGCGCTACTTCTGCTACCTAGCCCTGCCATTCATCAACAGTCTGGGCTGCTATTATAATCTAATTTGAGTGATCTGCTGCCTAGCATCCACTGTCATTTGATGCATTACCTTAATATGGTGTTGAGCACAACACCGTGTTTACAACAGAAATAGCATGACAGCTAGCCATAAAATAGCAATATCAAATTTAATCTATTTCCATCAATATCCTTTAATACAATATGAATTACGAAATGTTTTTTCCTAGTCTTCAAAATGTGAGCAACTATTCCAGCAAGTTCCTTATTTCTTTACAAGCTGGGTTCTGAACCTCTATTATCCCTTCCATCCAGTAAGTAAATCACAGTCGGCCATTGTTGTATGGATCACCTCCGACAAGACATCTCCCTTTGTTTGCCTTGCTGTTGGGTCTGTCCGGGTCATGTTTGCTCTCTCTCCCTGCCCATAAAGTGCACACACACACGTCGGTACTACAGGGAATCTGACTTTAACAGGCGCTGTTGACTTCATGCTAATCACCCCGTACAGATTTTCATTTGTGAGGCCTGGAGGAGTGACATTTGCTTTCCTTAATTGCGAAGCGGAGCGTCTGAAAGAGGACCAACCCTCTATGGGCATGCTGGCCCCCCTCTGAGGGCCTGACCTTCATCAGTGCGGACGATTACAGCAAATAATTCACCCTTCAAAATTACTGTAAACAAATTGACTTTGGGGAAGAGGGGGGGGGGGTCGAGGGGGGAGGGAGGAGGAGGAGGCTAGAAAACGGCCTGATGGTGACGGTGCCTGTTGGGGGGCAGCTGCAGCCTGAAACCTACGACAGGCATACACAAGCGCGCGCACACACACACGCACACACACACACACTGAGACTCGCAACCTCCGAAATCCCAGCGCCCCCTCCCACACACAGAAGGACCCATGGAGAGGCAGCGACTGAGGCCCTAAGCCGTCCACCCTTCTGCCTGGAAATTTGCATATGTCTCAATGCGCAGACAGAGAGGGGAGCATGTGCTGAATGGGGACCGTGGCGAAGTGGATTACACAGTCAGCGCAGGCGATCTGATGACAGACACGCACAATGGCCCCCTCGGCAGATGATAGGCATCACCAGGAGTGGACGGACGAGGATGCAAAGAGCCAGCTTGCCGCTCTAAGTGTTGCATCACTAAGTATTTGCAAACTTTGCGCTGCGGTGGAGGAAAATTCCCTCCGTTTCAGTTTGTGTGTCGTAGCATGTTTCTGAACGCTGAATTGTTTGCATTTTATATGTGTGTGTGTGTGAATTTATTACAAGATCCGCTGCGCTGCGAAATGACCCCGGCGGGCTGATCTATGATCCGTCTTAATCTCTTTCCTCCGTGGTTGGGGTTAGCCGTAGAGGACGTCAAAACTGATCCCAGATCTGAGCGGAGGAGCTCTCACTTCTAGTATTGTCACACTCAAACAGGTCTGATGTGGCCCCACGAAGCCGTCCTTTGTTCTGCCTGCTGAAATGTGTTGTAATTGTGCTGTGGGATGTCCAGATGGTCGGTTGATAGTGCAGCTGATGGGATTATACCTTTTACCTCTCCCTGGGCCATCTGTTCCCTTTGACTCTCTCTCTCTCTCTCTCTCTCTCTCTCATACTCTCTCCTTCACTTTCTCCTATCCTACCCCCTCCACCACCTCCCTCTCTTTCTTCCTCTTAGGCCCAGCAGTCTGGATTCACTTGTCTTTATTGCATAAACCCTAACAGCATTACAGCCACTTGGCATGCAAATGAGGCAGGCGCTGCAGGCTCTGTGCTGAGTCTCCTATATTGTCTGGGGCTCTATAATAGTGAAGCTGAGCTAAGGAACGTGTGTGTGTGAGAGAGAGAGAGAGAGTCGGTGCCGTGATGTTCAGGGTGTGTTTTCATATGCGGGGGGGGGCTGACGCTGTGTGAACGCCTCGGCTATTTGTGGCCATGTTTATGCACCTTTTGAGCCTGAATCCGTACACGTTTGAGTGACAGGCGGCCACAAAGCACGTCCGTGTCTGAATGCGTAATATGCTTGTTGTGCGACAGTACACACGAGTGAAAATAAAATGTCACGCGGGGATGTTCAGTCCGTCAAGAGCACAGGCGATCCCGCGCCTGCGCCAATAGGGGGCAGCACCTCTTGATCCGAGTCGGAGCAAGTGCAGCGTGGGCTGAGAGGAAGGACGCCGCTCCCTTTCAGACACACAGGCACTCAGTCAGCCAGTCAGTCAGTTAGTCAGTCAGTCAGTCAGTCAGGCGCATATCTGGAGCTACTCGCCCAGTGGACTCCGGAGGAGGAATGTGTTGCTAATTTAAAGCACGCTGTCTGTCTGCCCGCTAGTTGTCAAAGCACTGTGGAGGACACGGCCTGAATTACATTTTATGTTCGCTTCTTCTCCTCTCACGTGTCTGTTTGTGAAAGGTGACTTAAACAAAGCCAATTTGTCGTTGATGCATGTTAAATGAGTTTGCTGTGGAGCTGCGCCTGCGAGGGAGGAAGGAAGGAGGGGAAGAAAATAAAATAAAAGGTCTCAAGTCGCGAGAGCGCACGCGGCTATTCAGAGGGAAGGTGTATTAAAGTTATTAGACAAAGACGTGTTCAACTGGGCGGTTGACACTAGCTTCTTTACGGGGCGTCACTCTGCTGCTTTGAAGAGTGTGGTGGAGAGGAGAAGAAAGGGACGGGTTGGGGTAACCTGTAAAGAACACAGGCACACACACACACACACGCACAACCATATACACACAAAACACACAGGATCCCATGGGAGAGGGGGAACATGGAGGCGAGGGCTCAACCTCTTTAATTGCTCCCCTCATTAAGAAACCGGTTGCTAGGCGATCCACACCTATCGTGTCATAAACGTGAAAGACACAAACAGAACGTCAGCGAACATAATGACTTTGGTGCTCCGGGCAGGACTTTAATTATTTGATTTTGTTCTCCAGTAGAGGAGTCATTAATAAAGACAAAAACAAATAGATTAGCTTTTCCCCCCACTAGGACTGGAGAGCAAGGAAATATATTAATTGTCTAGTCTTTTTTTTATTAGCCGTTGTTGTATTAAACATTACATTTGCTTTTGGTGATAGAACCATTAATGCCCATTAATGTGTTGAGAAGCTTGTTTTAGTCAGTGGTGTATATAAACTGTTTGCCCAGCCATAATTGGGTCTTGAATTCTGATGATAAGCAATTTGCACAATTGGCCCAAGTCAGTTCTCTCCTTTTTTTTTTTTTTTTTCTCACAATCTTTCAGCTGCATGTGCTCCCATCTGCGAGTGGAGGCCACAGGGGTCGTAAGGTTATGTTTAGTGCATTTTACTTTTTGGATTTCCCATGGTTTGGTGGTCCTTCTTTTCTCTCTTTTGGTTGAGCAGGCAATCAGTCTATCATATGGAATCAGTTGGAAGAAAAACAGTAAGTTCTGTTTTTCTCATAGGCCGCCCCCCACCTCCACACACACACACACACACACACACACCGTCAACCCACCATTTCCTCCCCCCCTCCCTTCTCTCTTTCTCTTTTCTCCCCCTGTTTCAGCTCACTCACAGCTAAATCTGCAGAACCCAATGACAGGAAATTGACCTCACAGCCAAATTCTTAAGCAATTTGATCATGTTTCACAAAGAGCTTTTAGGACAAATGAAGGTTGCATTAGGAGACTGGAAGTAGCGTAACATTTTCAAATCGTAAATTAGCCTTAGAGTATTATCCTCATCATTAGGGATATCGCCGTGATAAAAACACAGAGTAATGCCCGCTATTTCCAGTCAAGCCACGGCAAATAGTTGTGATGGAGGCAGAAGGCAACTAAGAAAGTGAAAATGAAAGTGATGGAGGAATACAAAATTCTAAAGGACTAGATGCAACTAGGTGTGAGATTTGTGAAATGGGTGGATGTCTAAAAGAAACTAAGAGGAAAGGGGAGCGTGGCAAATTATAGGATGTAAAATGTGCCTACCATTCTCCAGATATGGAGGCGTACCTTCTGAAGGGTCGAGTCTGCGAGCCCTTCTCCCATGCTTGGAATTGTTGTGTACGAACATGTTGTCGGATACAGCCAACACGTGGCCGTCGACATTGACGGTCGTCGATACGACAACCTGCAACAAGAGTGAAGGTGAAACATGCAATTTAATACATTGTGAGAGAAAAATGTAGACAGAGAAATATGTTTTTTACGGACGTTCTCGTTAATGCTGCGGGGGGGGGGGGGGGGGGGTACAGGGGACAAATAAATGCTTTAGAAACTCAGCTGTGTCCAGGTGCTCGCCCGTGTGCAATCAATTTACATTGTCAAACCTCTCGAAGCGGTTGTTGTCTTTGCGCATATCGCATTTCAGTTCCCCTGCTTCTCAGCCATTTGCTTTTTGCTTTTTAGCGTCTTGCAGCTAATTGACTTTTCAATCACTAAAATACCATTTCCGTTTAACTGTCATCATAGCCCCAGCTCAGAATTATTGATCAGCGGGTCCATCTATTTGAGGGTGGAAGGCCTCCCTTTTAAAATTTACTGGAGTCATTAGCAACTGCACCGTGCGCCGTCTCATCACTCAGCAAACATTTTACCAGGATCGGATTCCAAGCCACACTCCATATTTCATAACGCTTATTTTTTTGTTGTTGTTTTTTGCCCACCACATCTCCAAACAGTGAGCTGCATGTGAATGGCCAAAGTGTTTCTGAGCCGGAAACGGAGAGCCCCTCTCAGGTTTGCTTCGCCGGTAAGTGACCCCGGTGTAGCAGTGGAATTTAGGGGGAAGAGGGGGTGGGGGGGGGGGGGGGGGTTTGGGAGGGTTGGGGGCTGTAAGGGGGAGGAAGGGGAGAGAAGGGGAAGTGAAAGAGCTCCATTCTTGTGAGCAGGTTCAGAGCTGGGCCAAGCTGAGGATGATGGATTGGGCCCTCTATGGCCTCCAGCTGGTTTTTGGGGGTAATAAGTGGAGTGGAAGGCATGCAGAATACACAACTTTGGCCAGAGCAACACCTACGGAGGAGCATCTGGGAAATCTATTTAGGGGAAAACGGCACACTAACCGCTGGACAGCAGACGAATGATGATCATGAGCGGGAAAAAAACAATCTTGTTATTTTAAACTTAATGTTCATGTTGTTTTAGTTTCATGAAAACAAAAACAAAAAAACGTATTTTGCATTCCTCCTGACACACGGCAGGGGAAGGTGGGAGCCCTTGGTGGCTGTCACGCATCAGTCCACATTCACCCTGAGGGGAGATTTGAGGAGGCAGGGGGAAGTCTGATGGTGGTGACATCAGGAGGGGACACCCTGTCTTGTCTGTTTCATGTCTTAAGTTTCCTCCTGGAGGATGCTGACTTGTGTGTCTATCACAGAGCGGTGCTGTCGGTGACGGACGCCCTCCTGTAGTTTGCCACTATCCCGATAAGACAAATCGCACTAAACTCTCCCACTCTCACCTTGACCTAGTGGCATGTGGGGAAAAATGGAGTGGCCGGTAGGATACCTGCATCAGCCGGGGGGGGGGGTAATCATTTCAAGGCTCGACCACTTGACACATTAGAAGCGAGAGGGTTAAAGAGCAGTAAAAGTTCTCAACGGTCGTGTCCTTTTTTTGTCTAAATCGCAGCGTTTTGTCAGCCCTCAATAATGATGCTTTTCAGATGGCTTAAGATGGTTTTTCATTGGCTATAAACAGAACTGCGTATGCGTAGGTTTGAGTACGTGCATGTGTGGGTAGGAATGAGAAAGATATGTAGAGAAAGCAAATATATGCAGTTCTAGCTTACGCGGGCATCCTTCCATATGTGTGTGTGTGTGTGTGTGTGTGTCAGCGGGCTTCCACATGTGTGTGTGTATAAGAAGGTATGCGTTTCCGCTGCCAGACAGATCCTGAGTTAACACTGTTGTTACATGTGGTTGGATCGTCCTCCCCTCTGTGCTGAGGCTCAGAAAACTGTCGGGAGCACAATTGATGGCACTCTAAAATCCTATATCCTTATTTGTGTCAGATTCTATTCCCCTAATAAATATTCTGTCCAGAGCGCACAGCACACAAAATCTCTCTTCTGCTCTCTCTCTCTCTCTCTGGGTTTTTGCCTCCTTTAAATAATTTAATTGTTTTCATACGTGTGTCGATTTGACTTAGTGTTGTGCATCTGCCCGTGTGTACACCTGGTGCGTCTGCAAAGAGAGAGCCGCACGGAGGCGAGTGTGGGGAATCTGTGTGAGACTTCAGTCACCTGGAATCGACGCATGTCTCGTGGATTCCCTGCATTCTTCAGACAGTTCTGATTGCACTTGAGAAAGAACTTCAGGAAGAATCTGAAGGAAAGCACAAAACAACAGCACAGACGGTTAAATGCAATCCTTTTAAAATGAAAAAGTTCTGCAAGAATTATCACACCTCCATCCCTCCATCAGAAATAAACATTGACATTGCACCACCTCAGGCCCGGGGAGTCACATTATTTATCATTCTCTCAAAGTCAAGAGCATCAGTGTCTTTGTCGTCTCATCCCCTCACCTGAGTTCACGGGTCTTTCCCAACACCCATCTGCCACTAACATACAGGAAGTCACTTGATATTCCACCCACCTCTTTAATCCCAGGACACCCCCTGTGCAATTAAAGTACTCCTGTTCAATAGGGAAGCAAATGAGGCCCACCTGTGACCAGGTCTTGTTTGAAGAGCATCAGGGATAAAGGACCTAACAAGGTGGGAGCGCGCCACAAAACTTATAGTCCTGTCAGGCAATTAGGCGGACACTCCTGGGACCACCGTATGCCACGCACACACACACAGACACACAACGCACACACACACACACTCACACCCGTGCATTTGTGGGTGGGTGAGGCAATTATGCCACAAATTACAACCTGGCTAATCGTCTCTGAACAAATGTCACGTCTGAGTGAGATCTGGGCTTGGTTTGTACCGCCGCCTTCCTCTCCTTCTCTCAGGTGTCACGAAATGTATTGATAAAGCCTCGCGTCGAGAGCCGCATGTCAGATGTGGCATCACAGCCGTGGAATAGATAAAGAGAAAGATTAACAACAGGGCCACTAAGAGAAGAATGTTTCATTGTGTGAATACACAAACACACACAGAATAAACAATGAAATTGACTTGTTTTGTAAATTCTCCCCAAAGAATCATGACTGATTGTGCCTTTGCTTTCCCCGATTCATTATAAATACCACGCCGAGATATTTATTTTTCATCAAACTGCACTGTAGCATTGCTACAGTATATGCAATATTGCGGTTTCCATTGTAACAGTACCACGGCTCCCAGAAACACAGCGGCTCATTGGATTACCATAGATTGCACCATAGATTGCATGGCCATTTCATTCCGCTAAATACAGTGGCTTGTGTGGCCTGTGAGGACGCTTTCACAACACTTAAGACTTCCCGTTCACCCAGTGGGATCGTGGCCAGGCCATAAATCAGAGTCTGAAATGACCCTTCTAACCCTGGCCACATTAACACATGCACCGGTCATTTGGAAGCGGTCTTCGATAGACTCCTATACCTCGTGCTCCGCCGAGGACCCAGGAGGGAGAAGGTGAGGTGAGAAAATATTTTCACTCCACATCCAAGGAGCTTTGGCTTGGACATCAATAAAGGACGTTTTAACCTGTGCCAGAGCGCTGATTGCCTGTCGGTGTGTGGCGAGGCCATAAAAAACCTGACTTGTCATTAGTGCATTTCGCTTGATTGTGTTCACTGTGTTTTCGGGTTGCATCTGTTGGCTGATCATCAAAATGACCATTATGTACTCTAATTCCCTGACCCTGTTTTTATTTCCCCAAAGAGTCATAATGTAGAGCAGCAGACATCTGCGGAAAAGCCGACCTGAAATACGACTTTTATTTGTCTGTCGCCTCTCATACAGATTGGGTAAGACCACTGCGACTGTTGTGTGTGTGTGTTTGTGTGTCCGTGCAAATCAACACGGGTATGTGTGCGTGTGGGCATGTGCATGAACATGCATCATCCATTGGTAGACAATTCATGTCATAGCAAGAGATAGAATACATTGGCGCGGAAATGCATTGACTTCATAAAGAAACAAATTCATTTCAGACTTAGTCTCTTAGTCCTGGATACTTTAACGCTTTTGCATTTTGTTTCCACTACAGAGAAACCAAAAGTTCAGAAACAATAAACAGGAGAAATTGAGTGCCCACGCTACCATAAAGTGGCTCCTTTATGTTTACTATTATGAAGGCAATTAAGCACAATTTCTCTACTAAAAAGATAAGCCTAATTTTCATAGTCCACAGCAGTGGCAGTGCTACAGCATCCATTACATTTGAGTTGGTTAAGATTCTCCATGAGCACAGTGCAAATTGGTCCTTGGTGAGAAGGAGAGCAATTAAGACAAGGCCCCGCTCTCTCTCTTTTACTTCTTAAATATCTACGGTAAGTTTGTGCTGGTGTTTTGGCACGCGCAGAGACAAAAGGAGGTTGTTTAATTGTTTTTTAATGGGATATCAAGTCGTCGCTGCCATTAGATGTTGGCAACGGAGGGCAAAGGGGGATAGAGAGAAAGAATGAACTGCAATTAGGTTTGATTAAAGCTATCCTTCTCAATAATCAGCTGTTCTGACAGGACAGGGGGACCCTGGTGGCCGCCGAGATGGAGGAAGGTGTTGAGTGATATTAAGGCCAATGAAGGGGATATTAACATGGCTAATTAAAGCTCTTCCAAAGCCGGGAGAGGAGGCTCTCAGTGGACCGCACTGGATGAAATAATCGGCCAAGGCAGCTATCAGGTTGGAGGAGGGAGAGAAAAGGAGTGCGGGAAGGGGTGGGGTGTAGTCCATCTGAGGGGGGGGGGGGGGCGGAGGGGGAGTAGAGGGAGGGATAGTGGGAGGCGTAAAGGAAAACTATGAAGTGTGAAGAAAGACAAAGAGGAAGACATCGACAGGCATATAGAGAAAGACTTCTAGGGCAGCCGCGGAAGCTCAATTTGACATCAGCCCGCTCCGTCTGCGCCGCCCGAAGTCTGCCAGCATAACTAAGACCTGACATCAGCTTTTATCTCCGACAGCCAGTCATTCAGCTCCACAAATCAACGTTAAAACAATCCCGCTCATGCCTTGGTCTGAGGCAATTAATGCGAGTCTCCTGTAGTACCTCCATGCGCGCCCGCATGCCGGAGCTACTAATCATGCCATAATGATTTCTCTCCCTCTGGTCAAAGGGGAAATAGATTGTCTCTTTAGTAATGCAGCAGGCTCGGTGCCTTCCACTCCCCGGCTTCACAGACCTGGTAATTGAGGAGAAAAAGGCCGACTTTGGCACTTTGACTGATTTGAGGGCTGCTAGACCCTCTTATCTTTACTCTGATCATTTTAGGCTGACACTCAAAGGAAGACCCATCGCCCTAATTCTAGCTCACCCTCTCCCATCATCAAACAGAGGGGAAATAGAGGAAAAGAAGAAGAGAGAAGGGAAAAAAAACAAACAGGCAGGGTGAGAAAGGCCTTCTCTCATTTAAATGGCCAACTTAATTGCAGGGTTGATATCACTCCTGCATAAATGTCCATCCCTTTGATTTGAGTGAAGAGGGCAAATAAGGATAATGTTATATTATTAAGGGGGTTATTGCTCTCCTGTCAATTTTCTTCGTCCTTTTTAACTATTCATTTTCACATTTGCATTATTTTTAATGACTTGTAAGAAACTCAAAGTTCAGTCTGAGCTTTGTGAAATCATTTTCAATCGCCGCTTTCTTAAATTACACACATGAGGGATGTATTCTTTCTCCTTTCAATGCCACGGCGTATTGTACAAAAGCGCTTCCCCTTATTTGTTTAGGCCGTTACACAATACACCGACAGACGGCCACAGTATCCGTAAGAGTCAGACAATCTGCTGACACAAGATCTCTGCGCTGCGATAGTAGTACACGGGTCAATAGCGTATCGGATTTCCAAAACGCCGGGGTCTTAATGTCAAGCCTCCTGCCTCTCCTACCTACTGCTCCAGTTATTAGGCACTCCACTGAACTGCATTCAGATTCCTGTTGTGACAAGGCGGAGCAGGTAAAACGAGAAATAGAGACACTTACAGATCTTAATCTTTCCCAGCACTTATTTATGCAACTGAGTGGTCTTGGATATATATATATATATATATATATATATATATTCCCGTCGTATTCTGGTTCGCCGCTGTCTTCTCTCGTCAAGCAGAGCTGTTTTTCTCGCCTTAGCTGGAGTAAACCACAGCACATTAACAATATTTGCTCTACCCCTGTACAAGCGCCGAGGGACCGGACCCACAGATCCTATCACTTCTTTATCAGGGAACAAGTGCCTCACTATCCAGCCTTATTGGGTTTGGGAGTTTAACCCCTTCCACTCTGCGAGCTCTGCCCGTCCCCTCCGAGAGCGGCAGGGCAGATGTCACTGTGATCATTATATGTTCCACATGTCCCAAATACACGTCTCGGAGAATTTATTGGGTATTTCCAAGGCCTTTTTGCAGATTGTATCTCTTTATTTTTTTCAGCTGCTATTGTCAGCTCATTTTGTTTCATATTTCATATTTTTGTAGGTGGTGTGTGTGTGTGTGTGGCGTCGGTGTCACAAATAATAGATGTACTTCCTTTGCACCCAAAGATGTAGCTGTGTCCCTCCATTCATCCCTCTTTACCGTCTCCTCCACCATCCTCCTTTTCTCTCTAATGGCCAGAGTGGCATTGACATTATTTCACTTGAGGATCCCTCACTCTGTCAATCCCTCTTCATTTACTCCATGGCTGCAGGACTCATTATGGTATCTCTTCCTCCTCCTCTCTCGTACTCGTTTTCCTCACCTCTGGTCTCTCTCTCTCTCTCTCTTTCGCCGGACACTGTTAGTTTCTTACTTAAGAGAATCGCTCGTCTTCACAATTGGTTCCACGTCAAGCCCACTCCCAGCGAGCCCCCCCACAGGCTTTGGCGCAGGTTTACTGTAACAGATTAGACGAAACTCTCGCTCGCTCCTGCTAAGTATCCATCACTTGCTAACAGTGGACCAAGGCTGTGTGCTTTATGCAAGCTTTTAGCACCAGCTCTGCCACATACTGCATGTTTAGCCCCGAGCTTTCTCTCTGCCTCTCCCGTTCCCTCACATCAAGATACCGCTGAGGCTGTGTACTGTTGCACGCTGTTCTTTGTTTTACTCTCAATGCGCCTTTTCTCTACCCGGACTTTGAACACAATATAATAAGACACGAAGACATAAATAATTCCGCATTGTTTTGTCTTTGCACGGCTCGGCGTGTAACGACAAATCAGACACTGGTTGCCGCTATTGAGCCGCCACCATCCACATCCAAACTGGAACTCATAAATATTATTGAATCATCAACACCACGGAACCCGTGTGAGGATGATTGCCGGTAATGACTGTGACCGTCTCAGCCTTGTTGCTCGTGTGGTTGCTGACGCTGCGAATCATTAACGCGCACGTCGACAATGCAGTTTTTTCGGGCGTTTAACATTTACCCAGCTCAACAGCCGCAGAGCGGTGTCTCCACGGTGGGGTTTTTTGCGCCGACAGGAGGAGATATACGGTGCTTTGATTAGCGGTCAGCGTTCGGAGGCTCGGAGCCTTGAGGAAATACCAGTCAGCACCTCGGCGCGCTAGTGAGATGGAAGATAAGCACATGTTGGAGTTGCTGGCCGGGGTGAATAGTGGCATTTAGGGTGTTGGATGTTGGGGTTCTGGAAGGCCCCGGAGCCTGCCAACAATGGGAGCCATACAGCGCCGTCTCTCTCTCTCTGTCTCCTGTGGCACCTTGGAGTGATCAGACCCGGGCAACACGCAGAGGAACGCAGCTGTACAGGCGAGGCCAGCAGGGGGGCTTTGACCGTTTACCGACAGCCATGTCAGTGGGGGCTTATTTGCATATGTGTGAGTGTGTGTGTTACATACAGGTCGGTGAGTCGGTGCTTTTGCTCAAATGTATGCGAGTGTATCCCTGCACCAGATTATTACTAATGTATAATACATACATCTAAAGTGGCTGTCAGGACTGGTCAGTCGTCATAAAACATGAGGCGACATCGCGGCGCACATTAACGCCTTCTCAGAAGGAGAGGAAAAAAGAAAACACCCACTGTGGACTGTCATGTAGGCAGCGGGGGGGGTAGAGACAGAAAGACAGAGAGCGGGTCGGTGCTTAAAGCTAACAGGTAACCTTTCTGTGCACCTAGGACAAAGGCAGGGGGGAAAAAGAAAATGTCAAATTAAGAGAGGCCAGGCAGAGAGACGTGGCTGCCATATTTGTGTGAAAGCCCGGTGCTGTTGGCAGCAGAGATGGCTGCTTTCTGATTCATCTGGGGCCGTATGGCAAAGCTTTGTCAGTCTGTGCGAGGTATAAATAATTCAGGGTGAGAGATGGCAATTACAGGGCCCTGCACAACCAAAATGAATATTTTATAAGGACTAAAACTGCCCTGGAATGAATCACACACATGGAGTCACACACACATACATACACACACACACACACACACACACACACACACGCACACAAGCATAAGTGAATGTGTGCACACGCACGCGTAAGCACACGTGCACCCGAACACGCACGCGCACAAAGGTAGCACGTATGAACCCTTAGCTGTGTTGTATTGTTGACAGTGTGACTATTTCGTTCAAACAAACCCCTGAATTTGTGGGTTAATGATTTTTAATATTAATTTCAGTTTCAGAGCAAAACATTTACCACCACAAGAAAACACCTGTTTAAGATTTTAGTGAACCCGATTGAAAAACAGTGTTCAATATATAGAAAAGATCCATACAAAAAGCTGTCTCCAGAGCCTTTACTTTTGACCCTGTAAATATGGTCTTTGTGTGTGAGCAAGGGGAGGGAAGGGTTGTGGGGGGGGGGGGGGGGGGGGGGGGGGGGGCAAAATGCTAATGGGAAAAGATTAAACCCAAAAGCCGCCTGGAGCATTTACCTCTAAAGGGTTTTGTCTGTCAGGTTTCCTGCAAAACTCTGTCTTTATAATTCTGAGACAAAAAATAACATTGTTCCCCGGTCCTGAGGAGCGCAGTGGCTCGGTTGAATGGCCATTGTGTGGGCCGAGCTAATGATACCTAAGCTTTTGTGAGAGGGAGGCCAGGTAGGTCTGTGACATCAGCGCCACACAAGTGCTCCTCTGTCCGGATGTTTAGGGAAGGATTTCGTCCACGGTGGGAAACGGCTAAAGAGAATAAACAGGTCCTGTTTTGGACCCGGGTATCCTTACGAACAAACGTCTCATTCAAAATAACTTTTTTAGTTCAAATCAAAACCAGTATTTTTTTGTCTAATAACGGGAATATCACATACATCCGGACGAGCTTGAAGGAACCGCTTCAACAGATAATGATGTAATTCCATGGGTGTATTTTTTTCTCTCTCTCTCTCTCTCTTTTTATTTCAGCGGGAGTGTGGGCGTTCTGTTTGTCAGTCCAAAGGGAAGATGGCAACCCTCTAAGGGAGGAGAGACCCCAAGCATGAAGACACAGATCACATGTGTTGGGAAAAAAAAGTGACAGCGAGGCAAATGCTACGAGAAAGCTGCTTCCTCACCGAAACCGCACACTGCTAGCGATACGTAGCTGGTTGCTGTGAAGGCAGCTGACAAACCCATAGCGAGGCAACGTCTCGCCCCGTTTGTGAGTTTTCAAAGAGTGTGATTTGCAAATAACATGAGTCTCTGGGCATAGACCGGGCATGTAAGTACGGTGAATAAAAAGCCCCCCCCCCCTGCTCTTACTTGTCGGCTCAGTTCTTTGTCAGGAACCTGACAGATAAATAGACAGCGTTTCGCCGCCGACTCCTCCCGCCGTATGTACACAGAGGCAAGTGTCTGCTTCCACGTACACAGGTTGACTTGCTTTAGGGGAGGAACTTTGTTGAAAGATGCCCCGCCGCTCCTCGGGGCGATGACTGAAAATATTGCGGGCCACTTCAGACAGCCTCAGACAACAAACAATGGGGGTTGATGTGTAAGCAGATAAAACACAGATCGAATAGCTGGGCCTGAGCACCACTACAGGGCTTATTTTTCATGCAAATTACTGCTAATGAGCTTCCTGAAATCTGACTAATTATATCAAAGTGATTTCTTTAATTAGTTTGTAATAATTCCTCACATAAACATCATAGTAAACAGATTAAGCAATATAAAAATATCAATTTGTCACACTTTATATGAGATGCCGCGCGGTTGACGCTAATCTTGCTTCTCCAAAATGCCAGAGCAAACGTTTATTACAGAATTAAATATGTACTTAGAGAGACTCTGGTAACATTAAGAGAGCATATCTAATGCATATTTCTCACGGTTTCCCCTAAATGGTCTCTGTAACAGGAGCCTCTGAGAGTAAGAAAGGTGAGTGTAAACACATATTGAATACAATATACAATTCTATAAGGTAAAACATAGCAAATACTATCGTGATGTGACATCCGAGATTACTCCACTGAGTGGCTGGAAATACTTCATGTCAAACTCAAATACCTATTTGAAAAACAACAGACGACTTCAGAAAAAGATAAGAAATTGCATTTATCCACCACTTTGCACCTCTCGTTAATCCAACAACATTCCTCAAACCCCTGAAGAGTAAAAATATCTCGCATGCTACCATTCACAAGAGAACACATACGACTACCGATCTTCCTGATACCCTCAATCTGCACTGAGATGGATTAAACATTCAATTTGTTACTCGCCAGACCACCGCCCAGGTTCACCACTTACCATACAAATGGAAAACACGCTAGTAATCTATTAGCCTGCCTGCTCTGACACTGTATTATGTTGTATTTGTATTATATTTACTTCAGGGAAATTACGATTCAAGTCATATTTATCTTCATGTGGAAATGTGTGTCTAAATGGAAATCACCTATAGTGTGAGGGTAGATGCAGAGCAATACTAATGTGATCCATGAACCGTGCGATTTAGTCACCCTCTATGGATGCACTATGGGCCGATTCTACATATCAAACATGCTCTCCCCCTGTTAAAGCCCGTACCCAGAGCCCCCGATGCTGTTTGATAATTATTACGCTTACATTACAACACAAGACCTTGCCTGTGGAGCTGGAAGAGCCGCCTCCTTCCCCGTAAACACACACGCACACATGCACGCACGCACGCACACACATGCACGCACTGCCTTTGTCATATACTGTAGTAAACAGCTTCCCAGTAAGCTGTTTGCACTTCACTGCCCGCTCTAGGAAATAAAAACAAAGAGCAAATTGGGGGTTTTGCGTCTCAGTGAATAAATAAGGTTGTTTTACTCACCGAATCCATTACCTTTTAAAACATGTGCCTAATGCGTTCAGCCCTTTCATTTTACAAACAAAGCCTAAATTAGGAATTAAATACATTCCTATTTAGATAACGGCATTAGCGCTGCGACATCAATGTGGAAAAGTTGGACGCCATCCATATCATTCCCATGCCTCCATTGTTACGTTAAATTGCAATATTAATCCTGGCTCAAACCAAGGTACTGTAGCTTTTATGCGGTGCACTTGAATTATGCTATTGAAGTAATTGATAGTGATTCAGCCATTGAAGGTACTAATCCCATGATTCAGTTCATCTCTCTCAGTGCCATTTACCTCCAGATGTTTAGAGTTTGGGGTAATCAATAAAGAGGGAATAAAGATTGGCATTCACAATACTCCCCTTGACAAGCTCCAGCCGAATGTTTGTCAAGCAAATTAAACACACTTAGACTTTTCACCTGCTCCTACAACGACACCACATATGGCCGTGAAGTTAAAAATAAGAAACTCTGCATACATTACCATGCATAATGCACAACTCCCTCCATTTAATATGCAAATTTTGTAAAATATTACTGAATACCTTCTGTTCGGAATGAATAAATTTGAATTGCAATTAGAATAATCTTGTATAATTAATGAAAACTGTCAATTTTGGTTCCGAAGTAATTTGATTAGCATGTTGATAGGACACTTATCAAGTTCAGTAAACTGTTAGATTAAGAAGATGAAAAAAAAAGATTCTAAGGATATTTTTCTCAACGGCTCTGACATTTTCCCTTGGCATTGTAAACAAAGACAGTTGCTGGCAAACTTCCCGAATGGAGGGGCGAGGGAGGGAGGGAGGGAGGGCTGAGAAACAGAAAAAGAGAAATAGAGACGAGGACAGAGATAGAGAGCCTCTTGAGATAATCTGTGAATCTCGGTCCGCAGATGAAAAGGAGTCTATCGTCAAGGCTCCTGAGTGAGCTACTCATCTCTGCCCTCTGCTCTCCAGCTAAGCCCAAGTTTATGGGATTTATCTCGTGCACCATTTGTAGTTTTCACATCACATGATGAGTTAAAAACAGCACACGGCTCCTCTAAATGTTTCCAGGCTATAAATGTAGAGTTCTCGGCTAAAACCCACAGACAACCGCATCCCAAGTCTGCAATTCATCGGAGAGCAGCTCATCTATTAGCGATCAACAAATTGATGTACGCCATTGTTGTATTGTATAAAACACAACCATCTGTACTGTCTACAGATGAACAGAGCTGGTGACCTCATTTTCCCCTCTCTTTCTCTGCTCATTAGCTACCCTGAACCTCTTTCTCTCCTGCTTTCAGTTTTCAAACCCCCAAATGAGACCTAAATCGCTTGCAATACAGGTTAGCTCGAGGAAGGGAGGAGGGGTTGGGTGGTGGGGGGGGGTTTGCGGGAGGGGGGAGGGGGGGCAAACATCTGTCGCGCTAGGTACCCACACGCAGCTCGGGGTATCTCCTGCGAGGAACTTTGGGGATGTTTAATTCATAAACGCTGTCATCCATGTAAACCTCCTGATTTCATAATGACTAACTCTTGGTGGTTTAATTAATTTAATAATGCCTTTCAGAAGCCATAAATGAAAGGGTCTCTGAAGTGGCGCATTAATTACCCAGTGCCGACGCTAGCCCTGTCAGACTGGTGGTTGTCAAAAGCAGGGCAGAGCGGAGGATGGGCACAGCTGACGTGCCGAGGTCAGAGGTCGTGCCAATCACGCTCCTCACCGCGCTTAATGAGCCATAATTTGTGTCTAGTATACACATGTATTAGGGTCAACCAGTGGTCATGTCTATAATTCTCTCCCCTTGCTAGACTACATGAAAATAACTGCCGGGGCGACAAGATAGTTGTAATAAGGTGTGGCATGACCACATTATGTTGCTGCTTGTATTTACAGGGCAACCACCCCTGAAAGTACAACCCGTCAGATCTCTGCCTTTACCTTTTTATAAGGTTGATGTCGTTACCATCTGCATTTCTCACTTTAATCAGAATGTAATGGCTTATGCTCACAAGGTTATAACATAGAATAAATCAAACTTCATTAAAAGTCTCGGCAACTCCACGCATGAGCACGCAGAATCATCACAGAGCCCACCAGATTATATTCCAAGCTAACTCCACGCATCTCATAAAGAGGTTGTTTTCCTTTTTCATATTTCATAAATATGAACCAGGGAGGTTTGTGTCTGTGCCTGTCCATTTATTACCATAAAAATCAGCTGACTGAAGTATCTCACTATCTATGGAGGCAATTAACTGTTTTGAGAGAATGCGTAATACGGGACTTTGTAATGGTATCATTTGGAGTCAAGGCACAGATGCGCCGTGCGGAGCCATACTGTAATTAGAGAGAAACGCTGTACAGGTTTTCCACTAATTAGCAAATTATGCTGAAAATAGCATCAAGCTAATTAACAGTTATTATGGCATTTTTGAAAGTATGACTTTAATTAGCAAAGTCCTGACGCACGCAATTTCAAACTCGTCTCAAAGAAGACGAGGAAGAAAAGAAGAAGAAGAAGGAAAAAAAAACATGGGGCATGATCAAGAAGATACCCAGATTATTATGATGCCTTCAAAAACTAAAGGAAGGAGAGAGAGAAAAAGAGAGACTGAGCGAGTGAGGGAGGGAGGGAAGAGAGGAGGAGGAGGAGGAGCACCGGGGGCGGCGGGGAGAAAGGGGGTGGGGGGGGGGGGGATAAAGCTTTTGTGTGTTGTGTCTGAATCTCCATCCAAATGAGGGGACATGTGTGCTGTGCCACGTTGCCAAGAGGAGCCCTGAGCCGTGTGCCCGGTGTCAGGTGGCAGCGGCTCACCCCTCAGCTACCAGGCGAAGACGAGAGTGAGCTCAGCTGGTGCCCACAGCCACTCACTTATTCTACTCCGCTGCACATTAAAGGAGCCCTCGAGTGGAGCCAAGCAACGCCAGCCAGCCAACCCGACAACAACACTCCTCCTCGTTTCCAACAGTTCCCGGGGAAACCCACCTTAGCTTACCTGATGACGCCCGGCGACGGCAGATAAACCTGAAGAATTCGGCAAGTCAGCTTGGAATAAAACATTTTTTTTTAAACTTTCCCAAATTCCAAGTGGAATCGTTTTGTTTTAGATAAATGCCGCTCATTAACGTCCCGATTGTTGATGAAAATGGACTAAAGTGAACACCTGGGAGGTGCATACTGGAAAATGCCTATTTTCTTCTTTTTTTTTTAAAGGCACCTGTGCCGACCCTTTTGAAGGGGGGGGGGGGGGGGGGTCACCAAGTGGAAGTGGGGGAAAGAGCGAAAGAGGAGTGGAGGAGATGGAGGCAGAAGAGCGGGGTGGACTGAAGGGTCTTTGAAGGCCCAGTGTGTGAGAGAGAACAGAAGTGTGCCTAGCCCCAGGCAGCCTACGGCTCAGGCCCATTAGCTAGACTGACCTTGCCCGCGCCTTTGTCTTTGTGCTCTCCTCCCGCTGCTTCCCCTTCTCAAGCATTCCCTTTTTGTTGTTTCCGAGCGAGATTGGGAAAGGGGCCATATCTTTCAGCTTTCTAAACCCCACCCCCCCCCCCCGCCCCCACCGCCCATCTACAACTCCACCCCCCCACCCCCCATTCCCACCCACACACCCACTCTGCCTGGAGCTTGTGCCCCAGAGGGCTCGGTGCAGCGACACCCCTAGCCGGTGGCCACCTCTGCCCCGAACGGAACTTGGCTGGAGTGGTCAATGCCCCCAAGACCCCGAGAGAAAAAGCTACATTTTACCGGAGGGGCGGGAGGGTGTGTGTGTGTGTGGGTGTGGGGGGGGGGCGGGGAATCATGGCACTGCAGGCCTTGCATACATGCACCCACTCTGGGCAGCCTGCCTCTTTATTGCCTGCCTCTCATTTGAGAGGATGGAGCCGTGCTGCCAAGTTTTGACACCGCCACATATGGCCTCCTCCATCAATCGGACTAATCAAGCATCAAGGGGAGGCAGGACCAGCTTAATTGCCAGCCAGATATAGCTGCTCTCGCTTGACGTGAAACCTGAAATAGAAACAGGTCTGAGGAGACATGACAGAAGACAAATGAATACGGCCATTGTTCTAATAATTATATCAAAATACGGCGGTTCTTAAATCTACATTAGTGAATAAATAACAGCTAACGCAACAGATCCTGTTATTTCAACAAGGCAAATCAACACCATTGCAAATATTGCCTTAATATAGCATCATCTGCTCATTAAAAAGTGGATTATGTTCACATTTGTAATGTTTGGTACCTAAGGTTAGAGAAGCCATGCAGGCTGCAGTGCTGTGCTCCTCCAGAGTCCTTGAGGCGTTCTGCCTGCCTCTCTCAACTTCCTGTTTCCCTCCGCCCCCCCACTGGGGTAGCAGCCACGGAATAACTTAGCACACGGAATGAGAAGGAGAGATCAACAGCGGCGATCCATTCATCTTGAGTTTCTCCTGTCACTCTCCCTCTTTCCGTCTGTAAACACTGAGGGTCCGTGGTCAGAATGGCCTTTTGTCCACTGTGTTTTTTCTGCGTCCCTCTCTCATTCACTTCAAAAGGTAACAAGTGACAGATGTCTGTCTTCGCCGCGGTCTTAAACACTGAGGCGCCGCGATAGCATCTGGGCTGAATGTCAAACTGTGAATCTTCCCCCAGAATGTACTGTGGTTATGCCAAGCTCATTGTTATTAATGTCAGGGACACTGCCTACAGAAGTATTTAAGATGCTCCCTGTTGTTCGCAGCGGGGTGCACATTTCAAGGGGGGGTGGGGCACGTATGTAAAAATGATGGACAACAATTATTGGAAACAAAATATTACAATGGAGAAATTCTATCAAAGGACAAAGCGAACAGCTCAATTAGATGTGTATCAAGACGCCCCGCTGGGTGTTCAACTTCCCAAAGAATCGGACTCTGTGTAAGTTAATTTAGCCACAGGAGACAATCAGAAAAAATAAATAAACGTCAAAGCAGAAGTTATTGTTGGATTGAAGATTTCTTTGTAGTTGTGGGAACTATAAAAAATGGCAAAGGTGGCGGCGTTTTGAGCGTGTAATCACAGCACGGTGCTGTGTTTATTTAACTTCCTCATCTCCGACGCTGCCTGCTTTCGGTATTTACATGTTTAATTGAGAAGTGTGCTCCCGGTTTCTTGTGCCCATCTGCCGAGTCCCTTCCTCTTATCAGGCTCATTCCTCAAACTGACAGCTCTCCCTTTCTGCATATCTCTCTTTCCCTCCCGTGCCACTACATTACTAACTCCCGTCTCTCCCTTTCCCTTCCCCTCTCCAATCTGTCACAGCCAGATATGAGTAATGACAATGCATCCCCCCCCAAATCAAACCAATAAGTAGAAACACGCACAAGCAGCTTCATAAGAAAAATAATCTGTAACGAGAGTATCGCAAACCCTCTGTTGTGTGGTCCAGGGTTTTTTTTTTCACCCCACGTCTAAATCACCGCCTGTCAGGCGCAACACGTGTGTCATTGTATCCCCCATCAGCGTGTTTCATTGTACACACTACCACCTCTGAAGAGCTGCCTCTTATCAGTCGAGTGTCAGAAAAGCCCACAGCCGCGGCAGCAGCAGCAGCAGCAGCAGCACCGCCACCTCCTCCCTGCTGCCTTTCTAAATGCTTTTCTATTAAGAGCGTGCGTTGTGTCCCTCTGATAGCGGCAGCTTCTCCACTTCATCATTCATAATCCCAATGGGCATCAACGGACTCTATAGGCTCGCCATCCACACCAAAGGCTTTGTCAGTCAGCGCAAAAAAAAAAAAAAAAACTAAATGAGGGTGAGAATCTGAGGAAATCACCGTGAGCGAAAAGGGAAATGGCCCCAACAGGCCGAGACACTCCAGTCATGAATGGTCCACTCCACAACAAGACATTGTTGATACCTCACATGTTTGGAGTGGGCCCTCGGCCTGCTTTCATTCCATCTCCATGCCACGAGGCATACGGGCGGCCTTTTGCCGGCGTAAAATGATACTACTCATGCGCTTTGTCTTTTTAAATGTCGTTCTATTTGCATGATATGACAGAGGGAAAAACAAGCAATCAATTCCCAGCGGTGGACAAGTGTTTCTACAAATCAAAAACAAGGAGGAAAAACGATTCACCACTCCGCACAGTGGCGACGGCGCAGGCTAACTTTCACCCGCCTTTAAAAGTCTAGAAATGATGTTCCCGCCCTCCCCAGCATGCAGAAGTCCCGCTGGGGGCCTCAATGTGATCAGCAGCATCCCCACCACGTCTCCTCATTATTGAGTAAATAGGTTTGGGCATGTCCTCAGTAAACAAAGCCAAGACTGACAGTTAAGGGAGTGAGGGGAGTGGGAGGCAGCCTCGTTCCCAATTAGAGTCGCCTCGGGCAAAACTTTAAAGAGGAGATCAATCCTACAGATCGCTAAACTGATCCTGTCACAGGCTGGGGATATTTAAACCGCGGTGCAGAGCGGAGCGGCGCGGGGCAGTTCTCGGCTATAGTTTGACTGCGTGTGCTAATGACTTGGGGGTAGGCTCTCTCACCAGGACACGCACCCCACAGCGAAGCCGCCGTGATTGACGGGTGAAATCGGACCTCAGCTGCGCTCCTCGGCACAGCGGGGACCAGATGGGGAAATAGTGATTTGCGTTTTTTAGTATGCACCTCCCGCGCTTACGGATATTCCCTAATTGTCTCCCTCACTCACCTGTGAGGCTGTTTCCCATCACAGATGCAGAGTACATTTCAAATTAACCCAGGATGTTTTGATTCCCCCCCCCCACACACACCGCCCCCCCCCCCCCTCACCCTACACCTTTGAAGCAGACTTATTAAAATGTGCCAGTGGGTCTCATCGCTGTCTGTCTACTTGATGTGAAAAGTTGGTTTTTCTCACTAATGTTGGAACCAAATAAAGGGACTAACAAGAGGCGGACGTAGCCGGAGTGCCGGAGAGATGACGCCACAGTTTAATTGCGCTGTCAAACCGTGACATCCTGCTACAGCAGCAGATACTGTACCTTGGAGTACGAGTGAGTGGCTGGAACACGCCAAGTGCCAGGCGCACACGGGTAACGTGTAATGAGCCACCGAGCTCTCTGCAACTGCGGTCGGGACTCGACATTCAAACGAGCGAACGATACATTGTGTGTATATATATCGCCGAGGTTCCTGCGCGGGAATTAATCACGATCATAAAGCCAAAGACAAAACAACATGCTCAGGCCGCTGCTAAATTGTTGTGATCCAATGCGAACCAAATTCATTTTTCATGCCGTTAAAGATAAAGCAAATCTTAAAAGGTTTGGTTTTGCTTGTCTGCGTCTCTTATTGAGAGTCATTCACTTTCAACTTTATTTGCGGATTATCGCAAATCCCCGGTACAAATCATATCATGAAATCATGTAGCTGGGACATTGGATGTGTTCTGCTAATGCTCAAGGAAGATCCCCTGAGGGAGCCGTTGAGTGGGGGGGGGGAGAAGGGGGAGAAAGGGAGAGGCAGAAGAGAACGCATGAGAGAGGTGGAGAGCGAGTCACAGGACGAGGGGAAGGGAGGGAAGGGCGGGAAAGGAAGACAGAGAGGAGGGGAGGGCCGCCGCAGTCAAGCTGCACTTTATCCTGACAGATCTCCTTTACACACTAATTTCCTTGTTAAAGAAGAGAAAATGGCACTCAATCCGGAGAAATCCTTTTCTCCCGGAGCAAGCCTGTCAGCCGAGGGATGAGTGGATACGAGCGGAGCTTTTCCTCCTCGGGGCTAGCTTCCCCCCTGGCACGCGGCGGCTAGGCTACCCGCTCACAGCCGGGCTCTCTCGTCTGTAGCCGTAATTAATACGCCATCGGAATATAATGAAGCGTGCCGCGGTACGCGCTTTTCGCCGGAGCGCTGTCGACAGCAGCCGTTTTTGAGCCCGCTTCGCCGGAAAATCAAATGTGAAGTGAATTGATTTTTCGATCATGTCATCTCCATCACGAATGGCGAAGCAAATCGTGTACAAACATGTCATGCCCAGTTGCTGTTTTCTAAACATTCCCCGTGACAAAATGCCGAGCCCCTCCGCTCGCTCGCTCGCTCACAGTCACCAGCGAAGACAGCCGAACCCAACGGGGGAACATATTTATCACCGAATTTGTAATTCAGCAAAGTGTATTAGCTTGGATTTAAAAAGGGGGGGAAAAAACCGAAAAGCCTGTTTTTATTTTAAGTCGGGGGTGTTAACTGTTCAGTCTGGATGCGCTCATCTCCCAAGATTACTATTTGCGGGGTGTGTGTCAAGACTACTTTTCAGAAATCTCGGTAACAATTTCAGATGCGATCGATAAGGAGTGACAGTTTATTCTACGGCTTAGCACGGGCCGAGAAAAGAACGACCGAAGCATCAAGTTTAGGAGGAGTGAATTTGTTTTGTATTTGATTTTTCCATTAAATTTATCACCACTTTAACTCTGCCTTTTTTCCCTCTCCCCCCTTGTTCCCTCTCAGTTTCTCCTTTGCTCTGTCACTCACATCAACAACAAGGCTGTAAACGGCTGTCAATTTCTCATCTGTGATTTCCACGTCTCCACTTTCATCCATTTTTGATTGCTTCACACCCTTAAACCTCTGATGCTTTCGGTGCTCGTCGTCGACCTTGCGAGACGATGGGGAGAATTATTTGAAAAAAAAAAAAAAAAGGTGGCAGAGTTCCGCTGCTCTTTGTAACACTTCATCATATCTGCTGTGGATGGAGAAATAGTTGAGAAACATTTCCTTACAAAACTGGTTCGCCACAAAATCATATGGTAAATCTATTACCACTTTGTCAAGAGAAAGCACGCGAGGTTCCCACAGTGTAGCAGCAGGAGAAGTGAGAAATTGTGACCCTGAAACTACACTCCGGTTTCTCTGATTAAAGTATTTTCAAAATCTTTTACCCTTTTTTGGGGATTTAAGGGTCATTGAGGATGCCAATCGGAAGCACAGGCCAGTCAGAAAGCCAGCGGCGTGAACAGGACAGGAACCAGCTGATGAAATTCATCCATACTTCTCACTTATGATGACATGATTGATTTTCCCTCAGAGTGCTCAAATGTAGGATTGTCTTGCTACCCCCATCTCCTCCTCCATCGCCGCCTCAATCTGCCCACCCACCCGCCAAGCCAACAGCTAATGGATAAAGCCTCTGTCTGTCTCAGGCGCGGCCGAGAGTTGACGAGTGGAAGAACAACTGCGGCGAATGAAGGGTGAAATCTGAGAGTGCAATTTTCCATCTGTCAATCTCCCGTCAAGAGAACAAGTTGACCACCAATCAGCGGAGTCGATTCGTGGCCGGCGGTCGATGGGCGGCATTCTGAGTGACACCGTCATGTCACTACATTAACACAGCAATGGAAGGCATGAAAGGGATTCCTTTTGAAGGACCTGGCCAGTTATTTGATTTTCTGAACGTGATTCGGGACTATACTTTTCTGCCTTAACAAATGAACAAGCTGACAGGTCAATGCATAACATATCGCTGTATAATTTATGGCTCTGATTTTGGTGAGACTCCTATCATCCACTAGGCGCTTCAAAATACAACCAATTAAACTTTACTTAATTATTAAAGGTAGAAAGTGAGGGAGAAACATGCCTAAAAAACTCTTGCTTGCAGTCAATTACGATAAAACTTTAATGAGCCTGGATAGAGAGCCATAAAAACTGATAGCCCCTCCGTCATGAATTATATATCCATATCGATTTTGTTTCTTTGCTAGAAGAATTGCAGGTAATCGTATGTTACCACATGTAAAGTGCACTTCCCTAGTGAGGATAAATATTAACTATCAAATATATATGAGGCGTGTGCATTTATGACCAAGCTCACCAAGAAAATGAAGAGCAGAGATGTCGAGGCGAGGGCCGCTGGGAATGGATGAAGGGTGCCATATCTGACAGTAAGAGAGACCCTTAGCGGTGCTGGCTTGATATGTTACCTAGTTAGCGTCACAGAGAGAGGAATAAATAGTTCTTTATTATTTGTGGTCGCCATCATGTCTCTCCTAATAGACAGGCTATAGTGAGTTTAAACCACATTATCCTCTGCGAGACCATCGCAATTACTCTTGAGAGCGAGGTCTGATGTGTGGATAAGGCAGGTCGCCCATGTCTTAATGAACACAAACAATGTGAAATGGAGGAAGTAGCAGTGGGGGGAAAGATAATGGCAGGGGAGGGCTTGTTTTAATAGAGACAGCACTAAGTTGTTTGCTATGATCTATGCCAAGTCTGAGAACGCCGAAAACCCCCAATGTTAGTTTGTGGAGATCTTTTTTTTTTTTTTTTTTTTTTCCATGATCCTATTACCCAATCAATCCGCTCCCTTTTCTCTCGCATTTCGCCGGCGAACAGCAGGCACAAATCTTGTTTAGCGGATCCTCCAGTTGTGGACTTGCGTGTCAGGCTGTCATTGTCACGCGGGCCTTCCTTGTCGGACACACTCGCGCGGGTTAAAGGGCACCAAACTGGATCACCGTGACGGCCGGCGCGAGTGTGTTATCCCCGGCACAAACGGCTCAGCGCTGGGTTAATTGATAAACTGCCGCTCCACTTCATTAGTCAGACAGACCGGGCTTAACGAACGAACACAGAGAGAGTGTCACTCTGAATATGTTAATCATGACTGGCCATAATGGGGCTCTTCCCTCCACCTTCTTGTCTCAATCCCCCGGTAAACTACAAAAAACGAGGCACGCGGACTCTCTTCAAACCCCCCCCCCTCCCCCCTTGTTGTGTTCAGCGCGGCTATTTATCAGTGACAATAGAAAAGAAAGCGGAAGACGGACAGACGCAAGAGTGGTCCTTGGTGTTATTGAATATAAATATGTAATAACCATTTAAAAAATGCATCATTTGGCCTTTTCACAAAGGCGGTTGTAATATAGCGCTAGGTGAGCACTGTACTTGACGTACACACTGGAGGTGAGGGTGTCAGGGGAGAGCTCGCTAGAGCGAGAGGAGGTTTTATTGTTGCCCAGCCCTTCCGCTTAAGTGCACATGGCTGGGAGGAAGCCGGGACCTCCAGCTCTGACCTCTGCGCATGTATATTTAATAGGCCATCAGTTGGCCGGGGCAGCGCTCTGATCAGGATTCAGAGAGGGGCTTTGAACACCCCTGTGTATTCCTGAGCGTGCAGCCTCAAGCTGCTCTCCCCAGCTGTGTCAATCCGACAGCACTGTTACAGGCACCCAGACAAGGCGCTGGGCACTCCACTGCTACCGCCTAATGACTACAGGAAAAAAAAAAGCAAAGCAAAACAAACACAAAAACAATAACATTTGGCGTATGGAGCGCTGCTACCATCTAATACCATCTAATCTAAAAACCGAAATATTACGCCAGCTGATATGAGCTGTAGGGTGCGTGGGGCGTGTTTTGGCTTGTATCCGATACGCCGCGCTGTGTTCCCCTTAATAATAACAAAATGGCAATCTCACGGCGACTGCACTACGCACGCTGGTAACGATTGAGGAAACAAGGCGGCAAACAGAGGAGTGCCACTGGTGTGTCTTTTCTTCTAACAAGGTATCACTACTCTTTGAATCAAATCGGCTCGCTGATGTGTGTGTGTGTGTGTGTGTGTGTGTGTGCGCGGGGCGTATGGATGTCACAGTGCACGCACGGGTGTGTGAGTGTGTGAGGGCAGCTTAACGAGGGTGGTTCATTTGACAGGCAATTAGTTTGCGGAGCTGCTATTGACAGCCCCTGTGCTTGTGTTTGTTCAACAGCTCTGGGTGAGTTCCACGCTCCCTGGGCTACGTGACAAAGCACCTCCGACAGGGAGCTCCTGATCTCCACCGAGGCTCGGAGGCTCGCACTGTGAGAGGGGGGGAGGGGGGGGGGGGGGTGTATGTGACAGCCTAGCAGAGAGAAGAGAGGAGGGAGAGAGAGGGAGGGGGGGGAAGCGATACAAAACCCACAAGGGTCTATTAGGGGGTTGTTGCAAGTTAATGTAGCTACAACACACTTTTTGGTGTCGTATTTTGAAAGGCCTGAGCAATGATGTTGTCATTTGTTGTTTGATTGCGGGGATAGCGGAGGGTAATCTTCGGAGACGCGCGGGCTCTCACGCTGCATGTGCGCACATAAAAATGGAGAAAAAGAGGCGGCGAGGAGGTGGAGGGGGGGAAGCTAGAGGGAGATGGAGGAGGGTAAAAAATATAACAAGATCCAAATACTCTTTTATCCTCGAAAATCCCATATTCTAATGCAAGGGCCCATCCCTCTTTTAGTTGCAACCGTTTCGTTTGTAGAGCCAAGCTCCGATCAATATCATTATTTTCACAGAGGATCGAAACGCCTTCACCGAGTTAATGGGGGATTGAGGTGGTAAACGTTTACCCTCTCACTGTCAGCCGAGCAGTGGTCCATAGTGGGCCCAGATGACAGCGCTGGCCCGACTGTGGACACACTATGTGGAGATGTCCTGTGGGTAGACAGGCTGCATGGACTGTCAACCGCCTGCCATGCCCTGGATGGCCTAACATATCAGCCACTTGAGTCAGAGCAGCGGCGAGGGCTTCGACTTCTGCTGGAGCTAACAGAAAACAAACCAGCCGGTGCTGGCAGCGGCATCACTGCACTCCTTGACATTGTTATTGTTGGAAATAAACTTTGGGTTTTTTTTTTTTCCGGTGTTCTCTTTGCTGAGAATTTCAACGTGACGCAGAGGTAATTAAGTAAAATGTCGAAATAACACGCTGCATTGACATAAAACACTATTTGGTCGATGCTAGCCGTCTATGACTGCGCATCAGCTGTTCTGTCGGGTTTAGGAGGAACGAAGACTAATCTGCAGCTGGCAACTGCAAAGCAAATTCTCTGGGATAGCAGCATATGCTAAATAGCTCTTCAAGCGCGCAGATGCATTGCTGTAAAATACTTCTCCTGTCCGCGTATCTGCATCTCCCAGATGGGTCCCAAGCTGTGCCAAACCGCATCTCATCAACTGCTATGAACTATGGCATCACATGACCGCGTGCGATACGTGGGAGAACCATTCTGTCCTGCCTTGGCACAACATGGTCAAGCGATGCATCATCAGGAAGCCCTCGCTTTGACAAAATGGAGGCAACTAAGACGGGCAGGAGGCCGGGCGGACAGATCCTTCCAAGTGTTGGAAGTTCTGTTGAAAAGAGGCCAATCAGCAGAGTTCGAGTGGATTTGGGTTTGCATGAGGGCGTGACAGCGCAGTGAGAGATTTCATGCGACATTGCCCCATGATTCATTGAGTTATTGGTTTCCGCCCTGTTTTAATCGCCAGCGGGCCCGAGCCAAAAAAATCTCGGGAGGAATCCCGGAGTGCTTCTTTCTCCACCATTCAGCAGAATGGAATTTGGTCTGCAAGTGCCTCACGTCATTCGAGGCGTCCTTCACAGTTTCGGGGGCCCTAATTCAAACCACATGGAGGCCAGCGTCCGGTTACGGACCTCTGCAAAAAAAAAAAAAAAAAAAAAAAAAAGGACACATTCCCATTGGCTGCCCCGAGATGGGAAATGGCGTGTCTTGATGGAAAAGGATAACAAACACATCTAAGTAGGAGTCACAACAGAGCCAAAACACACACACACGCATTCACATGCATAAATATACACACACATGTACATACATGGGGACATATACAAATATACACGCATGGACACAAATACACACAGTCTGAAACATGCACTCATGGGCCTGCAAAAGCTGTTTGCTTGACATGATGGAAGAATGAGCAGCAGTCTCTGTAATATTGCTCCTATTCTTCATTGACAAGCATATATATTTTTTGCTGTTCCCAACTGACTTTGCAGCGCTGAACTCCATTTATGAATTATCTGACATATTTCCTGCTATTTTTTTGACAGGAGCACTCAGAGGAAATTTCAAGGCACCTTTCTCCTGACAAGTAGAAATATCAATATTTGAATAAATTGCAGATTTGGATCTCCTCACATGGATGTTCCCCAGCAAGAGTGTGTGTATGATTGTGTGTTTGTCTGTGTATGTTTCTGCGTGTACTTGTGTGTGTGTGTGTGTGTGAGTGTGTGAGTGAAGGGAATGGGAAGGGGTTTGTTTCATTCTGTTACCACGGTCTTATCCCCCCGAGCCCGCAGGCAGAAATCTGTATGCTGCATTTCATTAGGAGGGAGCTCGACTGAGTGACATGTGAAGCACACCTCACCGTCGACCTGATGAAGTTTACTTCTCTCAAACGGCAAAAAGCCACTTTGTAGACTAGCCCTTTTTTCCACAGAGGAAGAGAGGGGGGCGATGGCTGAGCACCAATAAAAGAATCATGAATGTTGTTTCGCAGAATGACAGGCCTATCTGTACACAAATATTTCTCTTCCAGAGAAATGTAAGCTTCAGAGTCCCCCCCCCCCCCCCCCCACTTCTTCTCTTTTTAAAGTAGATTTGAATTGAAAGAACTGACAGTCTTCAAAATATGATCACCTAAATTCCAAGTCTTGTAGGAAACATCTAACAAGACTCACAAGACGCGGAAAAGAAACAGATTGTTCGTATCTTACGAAAGTGGCACGTGTCGTGTGAGGAAAGTGGCATCTCACCCGAAGAGCTAAATAATTTACACACAAAGACACTATTGTCCTACAACCTTGATAAATACTCCACGTCTGTATGAGAGGTCAATGTCAAGCATCCATAACACTCAGCGCTGTCGTCCTGAAGCTCCTGGTGTTACGTATGAGAGACTTGTGCCTATCTGTCTCACTCTGTTTAGCTGCAGTAGCTGCCATTCTGTCTGCGTGTCTGCCGCTGCCGCTGATAGATCACTCTCCTGCCCAACCCCTTCACCCTACACCCCCCCCCGTGCCCCCACCGTCATTTGAGGGGAGCCTGAGAAATGGCTTCGCCATGTGAGGTTACTCAGGTACCGACAAGGCTGTGACCCCCGTGACCCCGGGCAAGTCGACCTTGCTGACCCCAACGTCGTACTTTCTCCCTTCGCCAACGGAAAACAAAAACAAACCTTATCACGCGCCTCAAAGCGGGAAAGGAGAAGGCCCTTATATCAATGCGGTGCTTTGACAATCATCTATCCACATGACCTGTGATTTCTCCGACAGGGTCTGTTTGACACTTATAACAGAGAGGTGACGGCGTGCAGGTTGTCCATCTCTCGCCTCGCCTGCCCTTATCTCTTCTCCTCTCCATCTCTCTCCTCACTCGTCCTTGTGTGCACAACTTAATAACCAAGCAAGGGGTAGATTCCCATTATGGAAACCCTGGAAAACAGCCCGGACATTTCCCCCCATATCTGGGATCTCCATTTGGAGGAGGCACTCTCGCTCTCACTGCCCCCCTCTTCTCCAATCTATGTGTGTGTTCTGTTGAGGTTATGCTGCAGAGATGGCTTTCACTCTCCACTGGCTACAATGAGATTGGCCCACCAGGTTGACTCTATTCGAATCGACAACCCATTTCAATAACGTAACAAAAAAGAACAGAGTGGTGATGTTGAATAAAACATTTTTAGAGGAGTGCCCGAGGGGCTCGACGGGGGCTTTAAATTATCTAAATCTGTAAGACTTTGGAACACTTTAGCGGAAAACCGCAGATTCATCTACACATAACATAATCTGTCACATACTGATTTAATAATAGCGTGTCATTTGGTTAGTTGGCCCTTCTCGTTGTCCTGAACTGTACGGTTGTGTCACTACTCTCGCGTCACTCATGGGCAGCTCCATAAGCAGAGTATATAGTTAACACACTAATAAAAATTACACTGAGGTCAGCGAGTCACTAATCCCCGGCGTTATTAGTAAAAACAAAGCCTACAGCTCCACGCCATACACTTCATCACATCCGAGTGCCTATGCACGTGCATAAGGTCCGAACATAATATGGTGTGACTTAAACCACACAATGGGAAGAGAAAATAAATATGCTAAGAGCAGCAGGGGTGGACCGGGCCAGGCCTCCGCGGACCTATGTCATCACTCCCCCCCCGGTGTCGGCTGAGCTCCCCACCCGAGCGAAAAGGCTCAATGATTACGGAGGCTCAGCTTCCCTCTAAGAAAGCAAACCGGAGCTGAAGTCCAAACAAGGCCCGAGCCAGCGGCGAGGGAGCACCGCTACGCCAGGCGGCTCGGGTTTACCGTTGCCTCCGACCTGGCTGGCCCCCGGGCTTGCATTAGTCCCCCAGCCCGGCCTCTCTAGGACAAACAAACAACCACCACTTACACAGTCGGGGACGAGCAGTGAGGCAGGGAGAGCTAGTGCCACCAGCACTGTGTGGAGGGGGAACTTGACCCAATTGGATTTGCTTTATCACCCCGCATAATGATTGCCAGACTGGCCTGTTCCAGTGCTAGAAAATAAAATTACCAAAAAAAAAAAAAAAAGGATCTGCCTGCCATTCTGAGTTTGGCCCAAAACGGGCAGCTCCCCCAAAACAGATGGGGAGGCATCTCAAAAATGTTCTCCGCCTCTGGGGACATGTGGTTTTCCCCATCATTATATAACTGTAAACTCCTGGATGTCAGAGATTGGGGATAATAACTTTCAGATGTCGGCAGTCCGGGACCTGCTGGATGGGAACGGTTATTTGGCAGAGGGGAGGAAGTCCGAGAGATTAGGACTAAGATGTGACGGGGAGAAAAGTGGATCTGGACTGGAGCTGAGTGGGTCGCCTTAGTCTGTTCCAGTTTGTAACTGGCCCTAATGACGGCCGTGTGGGAGGCAGAGAACCGCCATGTGGGTGCGCGTCAGCAGGCGGCGGGATAGAGAATGAAAAAAATTAATATCAAAACCACAGGAAATCATGTCACCCCGTTAACGCGCCAAAATCAAGCTAAAGTGCTCTCGCTTGATCCGCCACTTTTAGCGTTCCGTTGCAATTTTAAGATAGATTTGATTTGACAGCTTTAGCACTCCCCGTTGCAGGGCAGATGTGCCACTAATTCAGAAACAGACACACCTCCTTCAATAAATGAGTCCTTATGGAAGTGTCATGCCGTTAAACCATTTTTATTGGTTAGTCTCGCACGGCGGAGAGGATCGTTGTTCACTGCGGACGCGGTTGCGGGTTGTCAGTGTGGTCAAGGTTTGTTCACTTAAACTCAAAGTGCTCGAATGAAAATAAAACATCTCCTCACATTTTTCTTATTTATTCCAGCTGTTCACTGCATGGTAAAAAAAAAAAAAGCACAATCCCATTTCTCTTCTTTTTAAATATGTTTTTTCCCCCTTTGCCTTAAAGTATCGAACGCAGTGCTGAACAAGCAGAGGAGTGTTTTTTATTGTAAATCAATACTGATCGATCGGCTGCCTTGGTGTTGAATATGGATCAATATCACACCAGGCTGTGGAGGAGATCTGATTTCAATTGGCAAGAGAAACCCGCAGCAGGTTTTCATCAAGCGGTAATTCAAGACACGGGAACATAAGTCAGATGGATTGATATAGACTAGCCGGGACCTTTCTTGCCACTGAACCAGCTCAAGGAAATTTCTGTCATATATCATTAACGCAGTTGGGGCGGGCCATAAAAAAAAGAGGGGAGGGGGGGAGCAGAGTACCTCAGTGACCCCAAAAGAAGAGCAATGGTCAAACGTTGAATAAATACTCCATTATTAGCATGAATGGTGCGTTCGTTTTTTAAAAATAAAAGTTCCGGCCATTAAAATAGATCTTACTCCCTCTGCACAAACACACACACACGCACACTACGGCGTGGTCATGTTCTGTGGAACTTCTGGTACTGATTATGCGGAGCTTTAGATTCATACCGTAAGCTGTTGTTAATTTACTGAACAAATGTCCTGGAGAAAACTGGTGAATTGTGAAACATTTATCATACGGTCAATCTTTATCAAAGTGTTTAATTCAAGCACCACTACGCGACAAAATACGTTGTGTGATTGAACAGCACGCACGTGCAAAGTGCAACGATGTGTGTATGTTTAAAAAAAAAAAAAAAAAAGCAGGTCGCCTTGTTCATTCATCACTTGTTTGTGATTCCTGAAGAGAGGGGCAGCGTTCCAAATGACAGCGTTGTAAAACAATAAAAAACAGAGCTATAGTTAGAAATAACTTGTCACTTTTAATAAATGACGCCGGTTCAGGGCTCTTTCTCTGGGGCCTCTCCTCCGATACATCCGAGGCACCCCCGGGGCCAACGGAGCGGCCAGCGGACCAGCTCGTTTCCCCGAGGTAACTGATGACCCCATCCCATCTTTGTCCTGTGACCTCACACCAGCGGGAGCGGGACCATGTCCGATGAAATCTTCAGGCTGCTTCCCATCCCTAATCTTCCCCGTGTCACACTACAAATTGCTACATTCAGAAAATGGAAATAGATAGAGGTGGAGATGGAGGAAGGGACTGACGGAGGTAGGGGAGAAGGGGGTGGTGGGGTTGAGAGAGGGGTGGGGGGGGGGCTGAGGAGTGTGCATCGACGACCGGTCGCCCGAAGAGAAGAATACTTGAGGAAAGAACGACTCGGGAGATCCCCGACAAGGAATCACATCTCAGCGAACATATTGATCTGATTTACAAAACCTCCACTCTAATGCGAAACAAATGGCGTGGGCGTGAACTGGTACTTAACCATAAAACCCCAGCATTACTGCGTCTCCGATGAAATACCACATATATCCCTCACCAGGGCCTAATGTGCTGTTTTACAGCCAGATACGACTGAGGTTGACCCAACAGTTTGTTTGACAATTAGGGGAAACCTAATAAGGATTGAATGAGTGAGAACATGCCAAGAGAAAGAAAAGAGACCCCTTTTCTCCACAGAAAGAAATGGCCGAAAGAAAACACTGGTCTGAGTGACCTAAATGTGATTCAGAGAATCAGGAGCTGTTTGACAAAGCTCCGGCGTCATTAATGCTTCACGAAACCAAGCAGCGTCTTCAAAACAGCTACAGAGCTTAATTATAAAGAGGCGCTGTTAAATATTTGAGAAAGAGTGCCATGTTTTATTCACTTCAGATTTAATTTCAATAATGTAAAATTTTCACCATGGCGGCTTTTTTTTTTTTACAGCAGTGTGTCAGGGAGAAGTAAATAAATCTTAATAGGTGTGTTTTCTTTCTTAATATAAAAATATATCACTTCCATGGCTCCACAGCCGGATTTGAATCACAAAAACGCAGCGCTAGACTAAGTTGCCGAATGCAGCCGACGATAATAAACTTTAACAACATATACACCAAAAGAATCTTTGATAACATTTCTTATATCCCCTCAGTGTGTGTGTGTGTGTGTGTGTGTGTGTGCAACATCCCGTGTTGCTCTTGGCCCTGCATTCATCCCATCACCCCGGCTCTGGCCTTGTTTCTGTCAGCAGTGAACCAGGGGAGTAAAGAGTCGGGGTGGGGGGGGAGGAGAGCGAGAGAAGGAGAAGAGGAAAAGGAAAGAGGGAAAGAGAAGGGGTGGGGGGTGGGGTTGAAAAGGGGGGAGGGGGGTTGTCTCCATGGACAGATGGACTGCTCTTTCTCAACACATGTGGAACCATGTTTCGTCTTTCACTGCCGTCAAGCTGGAGCCGAATCCGTCGCTCGGTTGGCCCGCGCCGCTCTTTCGTGCTGCACACCTCTCTCTTTAGCACGACACACACGCACACAAACACACACAGACACACACACACAAGTGCACGCACAGGGACGCGCACACGCCACACAAACATCTCAGTCTTTCTCGGCACACATGTTAAAGTCATCACCCCTGCTCAGCGCTAGTAAAACACAACACCCCCGGCTTCTCTGCTGTTGTCAAGTCTTGCCATTAGCCGATGCCACTGGGGAATCCTACCCCAGTGAGGTGGGTCTCCCTCGGGAACACCAGGCACCACGTTACGTTCAGCCGCCACTCATGTGAACCCAAACATGTGAGCATAATTTGGAAAATATCATTTATACTGTGCGTCTTTTGTACGTGTCTTGACATTTACAAACTGCGATAAAACCGACATGAGGGAGGAGGGAATAGAAAACAGGGCGAGAATAATTTGAGGTAATGTTTTGCTTAGTGAACAGTATTACCCAACCCTGGATGTCGGAGCACTGGGAAGAAGGGTTCTGGCTCCGGGGCTGCAGAGAGGGTCTGGGTTTCATTTTTCGGCAAGTGAAAGCCAAAGGCGAGCTGCCAAGTACAGCTTTTCGCTCTCAACACTTCCTGCTCTTCCCACTCTGGCTCGGGAGCAGACGGGCCTCACTCAAACATCACGTCGATTTAGACAAGGGTGGCCAGTTTATTCTCCAATTTCTCAATAGGCATCAAAAACTTGTGGCATCTGTCACGTGAATTACACAAACGACACGAAAAAACAGCCGCAAATATGAAGCTGAGATTGACGTGTTGTTTAGCGGCGAATAAAAAGGTGCGTGCAGGTGTTTGCACGCGTGTGTAAACATATCGGAAGAAAGCGTTTCCTACGGACGTTAACAGCTTTAAATGACTCAAGCGGGGAGTCTAAAAAAAAAAGATGCGGCGCTTGTCCCACTGCTCAATGGTGAAACGTAAAAAAAAAAGAGAAAATTTCCAGAAGGAACACCTGCGGCAATCAACTCTCTATCACAACAACAGTGACCCTGTCCACTGCATCATTTTCATTATGGATGGTGGGAGCACAATTCTAGATTAAAACTACCCACCGCGTGCCTTCTTAATTGCTCATCTACAGATGCGGTGAAAACGCGCCATTTAGGTACTTCATAAACAGACTTCCCCTTTGCAGGTTATCAAGACAGCCGCTCAGTGGAAACACACCCTCTTTTCCAAATGCTGATGTGCAATTAAAATGGTTTTAGAAATCCTCTTTGACAGTCCCGGGCTTAGCCAAAAATGTAAATGACATTAAAGGAGACAATGAATTTAATTTTGTTTAATGTCCCCTTTCGCTGATTCTCATTTACATCACATTTCCACATAAAGGGCTGACCTTATAAATACTGGCATTTGTTCAGCTTTTGGAGGTAATCACGGTTTTGCAAAAACCAGATGGGAGCGCACAAATATTGCGATTTATTTCTTAGGAGGACGGGGGCGGGGGGGGGGGGGAACCGCGCGTGAGACGTTCTAAGGCTGCAGTCTTTTGTTTCTGGTAAACAACTTGACAACAAGTCAAGTGCACTCTGGGAAATGACCTCGTAGGTGTTCCACAAATGAACGATAACGCAAAGTCATTTAGAAAATACAGCCTCACTAATGAGGGACACAACCGAAAGCTAAGCAAAATTTACATTAGGCCAACATTTAATCGCATTAACACACAAACAGGTGCGGTGAGGCCTTTATAAATGAGCTAAATGAATAAAAGCCTCCCACAGCACTACCATGTGTGCTGACCAAAAAAAACACAGACAAGGGGAAAAATAAGGGAAAAAAACAAGTCAATGTCATGAATAATTCAGTGGCTGGGCTGCACTCCAAAGGTCAGTGCTCCTTGACCTTTGTGACAGGAAGTGAAAGGGAGTGCCGTGGCCGCTGGAATAAATGGAGCTGACATGTTTAGATCTGGTCCAGAATCCGTTTGTGAATGGCAGCGTAAATCGACACAAGATGTTAAACTGTATGAACACACATTAAATTCAAAATTCACATATGTGAAGAATACAGATTGAGGAAACATTCTCTCTCTCTCTCTCTCTCTGTCTCGATTTTACTTGCATAAATTGTTCCGGCTTCCCAGAGTAAAAATGTGACCTTTGAACCCTGACACGCCGAATGAGTCATTTTCTCTCCTCTTTCAACAACATGTGCCGTCTTATTACAAAATCCATGTGTAAGCCTGAACAATGTATCTAATCTTTCACACAAGAGAAGGCAACGTCAATATGCAAGAGAGTGAAGACAGATACCAGACCAGGAGAGTCATCGCAAATTGAGTTATGTTTGGCTAAACACATGCACTGTAAATGGGAAAACCATCTAATCAGATATTGGGTACCTCATCACTATAATTCTAAAGACTCAAATTACCGAATGAATAAACCTACACCCCCATCTACTTTAAGGCACCATTAACTTATAAATGTGACATCTGTAGCACTGCTGGATTTATAAAGGGGAGAGATGCTTATTGCGAACTGCATTGCAAAAGTGCCTTTTATTTTATCTAAGCGCCAATTGAATTTGAAGATTTTTATTTTCTTGAAAACATACGCGCACGCTATTGAAAAACAAAACGCTTCTTTTTTTGGAGAGCAAATTATGCACAGATTATTTTAAAGTCAAAAGCTCCCCCAAAAGGTAACAAAAAAAAAGGTCTTTCTTCATCCAATAAAAGGAGTATAAATAATGCAACGGCATCAAATGTAAGTGCTGGAAGACCAAGCATTGCTGAAACTTTGTGACAGCTGTTGGGCCGATATCTAACCAACTTTTTTTTTTTTTTTTAAGAGAATCCTTCCTCTTGAAATATGTGAGTGAAAATCTGCATCAAAACTCTGAGAGAAAATAGGGTAAACAGATGTCTGGCTTGACCGCAGGAAAATAGGACACATTTGGAATGATAAGTTTCCCAAACTCCGTCGGATATGCCAGATCCATGGGAACGCCAGTTAATGTCTCGCTAGATGCCAGCTAGCTGTGTGCGCTTTCCCCTCTTACCATCTGGGAAAATGTTACAGCGCATGAACGCCATCAATGATTCACTCCAAATCTGTTTCTTAAGGTTCCGCCATGCTACTGTTTCTCTCCGAAATGTGGCAGTGCTGGATGGTATTCGAAGTGTAATCGCAGACAGATGAGACATGCCCGATTCAACAATCAAACCTCTCCTCTAGCTTTGTGTCACTCAACTACGTTCTACTCAATTGGAAATAATCAGTTTCTGACAGCAGCGGCCGCGGCGCAGGTGCCCGCAATGACGTGCATGAGAAAATGACAGATGTAAAAAGAAATGGCTGTAAAACATGGAAGCTTTGACTAAAAGCTTACCCATATGAAACAGCAGGAATGGTCAAGTAATTGCGGTAAGTAGTCTTGCTTAGCGAGTGCGCTCGGGGCCGCGTCCGTGACTCTCGCTAAACCCTGCAACCTTTCACGAGCACCCCTCTCTGCAAGCCCCCTTCAGTCACTGGGAACCTGTGTGGGTCCGTTAGGGCGAGCTGACGGGCTCATAGTTACGACATGGAGACAATGGGAGGGTCTAATGAGGAACATATGCTTTTGTGTTTCAACAGAGCCGCTCATTGTGCAAGGAAAGGGATACTCTGCTCCTATTCAGACTCGTCACAATGAAAATCCGAGCCCTTCCCGAGCCAGTTGAGCTTACAATATCCATCCGCTTCTTTTTCCCCCCCTGTTCTTTTTTTTTTTTTTTTTCCCACCCCTCTTTCTTGACTTTAATTCTTTATGCATTCATTTTGCTTATTGTACTTATGTTACATGTTTTGTCCTGCAGATTGAGGAATAATGGGGCGCGAAACTTTAAAGAGTAAAAGGGCCGCGGAGAGACTCGCAGCCAACATGGAAGCAGCGGAAATTAAGCAAAGCAAACCTCTCAAGTTATATGTTAATGTTGTCGTCCATTTGCTAGCAGCTCGACTGATGAATTAAGCAGTCGGCTTTGTGCGAGATACTGCGAATGAAATTCAAAAAAAAAAAAACACCCCTGTCTTGACATCGTCCTAAACACCTCTGCACTTTTCTCGCACGACACCCACCGTCGAGCATGGAAGCGTGAGCGGCATAAGCGCAGCGTGCGTGAGGACGTGTGGGTGGTGCTTTTTTTTGTGTCGCCGGCCTGCGCGGCGCGTTTCTATCTGCTTGTGTCTGCGTGAGTTTGAGTTCAGACAGCAGTAGCTCTGGTAATCCATCCAGGCTCCCGGGGCAGCCAGCTCCTACTTCCTGATGCATGAGAAGCCGCTGGAGTGGAGTGGCAGCAACAACTGCTCAGCCCTATTTGATTACTAATAAGAGAGTTGTCCCCCTCTGTCAGATACCAGGCATTCTCCACTAAGCAAACAGTGATTCCGGCTAGTCAAACATTAGCATTGCTGTCTCTCCCTGCTACGTGGCGAGAGTTACATTGAGATCGACGCACCAGCTACACCCCCTACCTCACCCCTATATCCATCACACACACACACACACACACACTTAACTACTTAAACATATTCACGCTGACCAGGACATGCAATATAGTTTCACAGTGTGAGAAAGACGTCAATGCCTGAAAGCAGACCGTTAATTCTACCTCTTTAGAAGGTGGTATAAATGTGGCAGATGCAACTTCCCTGAAGGTGCAGAACAAAACAGCAGACATAAACTTTAATGGCTATCTAGCTCGCAGCTAGCTGGAGAGAAGGAAAATCAGTCAATGAAAAACAACTATTGACGGTGAAAGCGTCACTGTCGTAAACAAAGACGGGAAGCCGGCCAAATGAATGCGAAGTCGCCGCCGCTAATTAGGCGTATTCCCAGCGTCGTCCTCTGGTGATTGAACCACCTGTGATTGAACAAACCCCATCCAGGTGGTGACCGCCCCTCTGTGCACAGGTACCTGGGAAAGACGCCCCTCAGACGCTCACACAGAACGGCCCTCAGTTCCCACACTGTGCGCTGGAAGATGCAAGGCAGCCCCCGACCGGGCCGTCTGGCACACCGGCAGGGGAGTCGTTTGCTCACCAGCTCGTCCATGCGCCTTTTGCTCATTCACTCAGTCACTCATCCATTTAGTCACTCAGACACTCACTCATTCACTCACTTACAACCAACCCCCCCCACCCCGCCGCCCCCCAAACCACCCCGTTCACAAACACAGAAGGAGCTGCACATGGCCTACCTGTCAATTATCACAGGGTCTGATGGAGTCTCGTTCCTGTTTCCACAGCTTTTCTTGTCGCAGCATCGGCTACAGGGACACAAGACAGTGCACTTCAGAACGAGCAATACTTTTGCTGAATAAATAAAAGTGAGTAAATAACGCACACAAAACAACATACATTTACTGAGTGCTTTGGAATGATTTTGATATCGGGGATCAGAAAAAATATATATTTGACAGGAGATTTCCTTGACTCAATCTATCCATTCCATTGATGCTGATGGCTGATAAAAAATGGTGAAAACAACATGTTGTGTTGTTTGGCTTAGCGTTGGAGGGGAGGGGAGTGGGGATTGGGCCAGGAGGCAGGGGAGTCACTTTTCACAGCTTCAGCTTTTGTTTACCTCTAATTGCCAAGCTGCTATTTCTGAGGGAGATGCAAGGTGCCACCCTCAACCAATATTTCTGCAGGGCATTTATCAATTATGGCCTCAAAAGCACTAATCTATCTTCCACCACATGTTTCAGCCACCCCCCCCCCCCCCCCTCTAAGCCTATAGCTAGCCGCCTTTCACTTCTTTGATTGGGACTTGAATCAAAACTGCAAAAATAAACAAATACATCATCCTAGCTTCCACTTGAAATGAAAACATATAAACATATGTGAATAAGATTGATTTATGCCAGGTGCAGAAAGAAAAACAAAGATTCTGTGCAACGCTACTGTCAGTCAACCTCACATTATTTAAATATGTCTGATTTACATGACTTTCTAGCAGCAGTAATAAAGATGTGTTTTATGGCTACGGTGCTGGAGTGTATTAGAGCATAAGTATAATTCAAAAACGGCACATATGACATCCCTAACAATTAAGATATAACAAGGTAAGATATCAAAAGATAATTCTTATTTTGTTCTTATTATGTAGATATTCTTATCTGATCATAGGCAGCAGTGAAAGTAGATCTTTATTCGCCAGCAAAATGCACTTCCTCTTGACAAAAAAAATATTACCTCTAGAGTACGAGCATATTCAACGTGTCAGAAATAAGTGATGGATGCATGTATAAATTGAGCATGAGTGATGAGTTTATGCATGGAAAAAGACAAATCATTCTCAGCTCTCATGCTGCACTTGCTCTCAACCGGCAACTTGAACAATGCACCGGTGCAACAAAGGAGAGGTTAACCGACAGTATCCGAATTCAATGTTCACAAAGCTCATGCTGAGCTCAACAATAACAACAAAAGGCGTTTTTTCCTTTTAGTATCAATGACACTGCTGAATAGCGGCGCAATATGAGAGGTTGAGATTTATGTGGTTAAATGACGCTAAAAGGCTCGCTGATCATTGTTGACAGGTGGGATCAACCGAGAACTGACTGCGTTCTAAAAGGAAGCAGAGGGAGGAAAAAAGGGATACATGGCATGCAATGCCTATGCATAACCTAACAGAAAACACATTGTGTTTGGCAGGCTGAAATGATGACATACCGATCATAGAATTTAAAAATGTATAAACTAAAGACTAAAAAAAACAGAACTTGCGTCTTGTGTGTACGTTCAATTTCCCTCCACTGAACGAGACAGTCGCTTCATTTCACTGGCATATTCACATCATAGTTGAATAACATCGTATCAAAGTTAGAAATGACAGCAGCTCTCTCTCTCTCTCTCTCTCTCTCTCTCTCTCTCTTTCTCTTTCTCTATCTGTGGTTGCTGAAGGACCACAAGACAGTCTGGATTGCTGCATCACATCATGAGTGTCAAAACTTATTGAAGGGGAGGGAATTACTTTCCGCCTGGATCTGCAAAATGGACAGAGCAAAAAATACTGCTTACCTGCACATAATTTCATGGGTGAGGAGAACTCTGCACATTTCTGGATTCTTGTCTTGACCCTCATAAATGATGGCCTTTGAAAGGAAATGAGATTGAAACAAAGTGAAAACATAGTCATCTCTTGAACACTTATTGAGTCACATAAATGTATAACCATTTGGACTGACATATATGCAGTTAATAAAATAAATCAGGCCATGAATACACATGATCTTAGGGCAGCGAAATGTATCAGTAGAGGGGGCAGGGGCTAAGTTAGAAACATGTGTAGACAATCACAGCAATATGCCACTGTTTAAATTACAATAATTCATATAAAATAAACCACCTTAATAAAAAATTACAAATAATACTAATACTCATAACAACAATAGCAACCATAATATTTCCAGTGGCAATAATAATAAAAAAATCTAATTATAAAATAAAAATGAATGAGTATGATGATAATAATAAGAAATTGTATTTATTTTTTATTAATCTAGATAACATCCTGTGGCTCAGAGAGACAGCCCGAGATACAGAGAGAAACCGAGAGATTTTCATAAGGAGAGATCCAATAGAAGTGTCATCAATATGCTTATAATCTGGGGATATTTGGGGGAAAGTGTTAATGGGCAATCTGTTGTTTATTTTGAGCCGCTAACAATGATCTTTCTGTGGATAAAAAGCGGTGTCTGGCGGTACGGTTGAGTAATTTTTGAGCATTGGCTGAAACAGATGGCGTGGAGCTATCAGTTCTGCCGCTCTTCTCTCCCTCCCTCGATCCCTCCCTCCTTCTTCTATTTCTAAGGATAGACATTTCTCTCCCTCGTATGCTGAACCGGCACCATGTGCGAGCGCAGGCAAAGCACCACGTTATTGATAAAGAATATAAGAACAGAAAATATATTTAATAAAGCGTGGATATTTTTTTAATCATTTGATGCCATTCATGATTTTTGTGGTGTGTGTGTGTGTGTTTTTTTTTAATTGACACGCGTGAGGCAAATATTAGAGAGTGACTTTAAAAAAGTGACATATCGGAACCAGGTCACGTCGTTTTCTCGCTTTTAAAAGCTGTCCCACTTGACCTGGGGATTTTTTTTTTTCCTTTTTTTTTATTTGTTCTAGGAACGGGGCGATTATCTATATTGGTTTGATTTATGTCGCTGTTTTGCAGCTGTAGAAGCAGAAATCCATAAATTGCTTGTTCTGCGTCATTGACTCGGATCATTCGCACAGGAATGCTGTCTGTGACCAGTAGCTCAGGCTTCACGGCTCTATTCGGAAAGCTCTGCACTAAACGCTGTATTTAATAACAACACACGAGGCGCACAGCAGAAATAACCCCGTCGGATTTTATTCCCCAAATTATGAATAACTTTGCAAATCTTTGCATCGGGCTGAGATTTGCATTAAGACTTAATAGGGACATTTGGCGCGTTGAGCTCTGATTTTAAAGTCACCACAATGTTTGTGAAGGTGATAAGTGCGGTGAACATAAACATGACATGTATATTTAGAAATATAACGCTTAATGCATATTTAAAAATATTTATATATGACGGTTAAAGCGTCATGACTCTTTACAGGAAACGTCCAATTAGTTCACGTGTAGCAGACGTTGTGTTTAAATTTGAATAGGTGCCCACAAAGAAGCCTGACTCTTGCAGAGTTAAATTGACTTTAGGACACGTTGAAACGTAAGCAATAGAAAAAGAAATAGAAGCTGTGTCCCCTTTGTTTTACGGCAGTAATTTGATTTCATTTTGTGGCACAACTTTTTTTTTTTGTTTGTTTGGCAAGCAGATTTAAGAAAAACAAAACACACACAACAAAAAAAAAACGTGTGTGCATCTCAGGGGTGACGATTAGCGCGGCGTGTCGAGGTTTTGCACGAGCGCACCGTGGGCGCGAGCAGCGTTTGCGCAGTGTGCGGAGAAGCAAGTGTAACAGCAGCTTACCTGCTTCGTCATGGAATCGATTAACCGTATGTAAAGATCCTGTTCTGTTCTGACGCCTGGGGAAAAGCAAAAGAAGACCACTTGTGAGTTTTGAGGCATTGTTGGCTATACATTTTTTTTTAAAGCCCCCCATATAGTCACATATAATAAAAGATACAAAGACCGCAGACATTGTTTATACATGTAAAATTACCAGACTGTTTATATTATCATTATTATTATTTTAACTACCATTATTATCACACGTGGTTTCAAGCAGGCAGACAGACAAACACATGTGATGTATATTCTGCACGTGTTTGCTAGATATAAAACACAGGTTTACTCACCATTGCTGTACAATAACTGTAGTTTGTAATGTATCCCATTGTTAGTTTTTTCACTGGTTGGTTCCTGCAGAAGACACAGTTTGTGAAAATCAACACGAACAGAACAACTGCCCACATCATCACCACGTGTCTGTTGGTTTACATTTACATTCTAACAGCGTTTAGAGGTTAAAACGACTCCCTGTCATCAACGAATTTAGCTCTTTTTTTTTGGAGAAAAAAAAATCAATATTACACGTGACTTCCCCTTAGTAACCCATTGTCATTTCAGAGAACATCATCTCGACAAATGTGCCGATTAAGTGCAGGGGTGCACGTATATTTTCTAAAATACACCGCTTACTTTGTCTTTCTCCACAAAGTCCACAAAAGCTGTCCTTTCGATCTCCACGGGCTGACCCTGTCTGTCATACAGCGCCAGGACGAAATGGAAAAAATTGGATTTTCTGAGGTTGGAAGGGGGCTGCTTTTCATAATGTGCCCGTGCCAAGCCGACACCGCTGCGGGGAGAAAACAAGAGACCATCTCGGTTAAGCACCGGACACCGGGGATACTCGATGATGGAGAAGCTGATGGGGGAAACACATTGGAGATGCAAGAAGCACGCTTGAGTACGTGGTGGTGGGGGGGCGATTTCTTGATTTGTCACAATAATGGGTAATCTGATGTAATGAAAGAAGGGAAAGCCGAAGGGGGGGCATTTATTGGGAGACCGTAATTGATACAGAGTATTCAGGGGATTGAAGGGTCGATATGATGAGCGGGGAATGCGTGAGAAAAATCAGATGCTTTTTTTTTTTTGTTGGCATGCGTACCTTTGGGCGGCCGTGTTCGCGTCCACCACGCCGGCTGTGTGCATCCAGGAGCGGACCGAGTTGAGTCCACCGAGCGGTTCCTCCTTCATCGTCGTCCCGCCCCGCGGTATAGTTTCCTGAATTCCAAACATTTAGGACAATTTGCGTGAAAAAAAGAGCCTCCTGCGAAATTAGGGGAATAAACGTCCAAGCGCGTTATCCTTTTGGGTTGTTTTTTTGTTTTTTTTTTGTTCAAGGGATAAGTAGCGAGAGCCGATTCAGACTTGCGAGGGAAAACCCGGTCCACAGGTCTTGCCTCCCTCTTCAGTCCGTCCGATGTGAACAATTCTCAAAGTGCTGTACTTAGTTAGAGCGGTATCCACAGACCGGAAAAGTGAATTGTTCAATAGACAAGATTTTTTTTTGTGTTGCTATTGTTCCTCTTTGTTTTTTTTCTTTTTTCTCGCTCTCTCTCTTTTTTGTGCTATTCACAGAAAAATCGATGGTAGTTGTTTGTGTTTGTGGGTGATGCTGCTCTCAAAGTGCCCACATCCCTGAAGCACCGCATCCAAAACCTTCAGGACTTCTTGTTGAATAAAAAACCCACTCCTGAAAAAGGTGCTGCTGCTTCTCCACAAGACAAACACAGGCAAAGGCTGATCACCAGTGGAGGTGTTCCTAGTACACAGGAGAGGTGGATAAGGGGCCCTTTCGCGTCGTGCAGGATGGATGGGAACATGCAAAACTAAGCCCTCTTTCCCCGAGGACTGAAATCTTTCCCGGGAGCCAAAACTCTAAACCCACGGGAGAGGCGCTGTCAGAATATGACGCTGAAGGGGCGGAGCTTTGCCCAAATATGGAGGTCTGACGGTTCCTGTCAAGCAGTGGCGCTCCGCTGTACGCGTACAGCCCTATAGTGCAGAAGCCTGAGAACACTCACTCGCTCCACTTTTCCTCTTGCTTAGGCCCTATATGTGGTGAGTTTGATTTTTTTAATGATATGGGAAAATTGGACCGTGTGTAACCATCACACATAAGGAGGAAGAGAAAAATTAAAATAACAATATATAATAATAACTCGAAATTCAGGATGGCATTGCTTATCTTTTTTTTGCCGGCCTAATGATTGCCATTTCCGTGATTAGTTTTATTATAGTTGATTATAATCAATAGTTTTTGACATATTTATTCGATTAGGTGTGTTATTATTACAAATTGCCTTGATGAGATTGCTTGTTCACTGTAATATATCGAAAGCATCGCAATAGCTGTGTGAATACAGGGCATAAATCATATTTCAATAATGACAGATCACGTTTCTTCACATAACATATATATTTGTGCAGTTTTTACTTCATGCTGCGGGTTATTTTATTGTAATTAAAAATGTAATGAATCCCAAAATGATTCCAAAGAATCAGACTGACGATTATAAATCTATTAATTAAAATTACATTTTCATGGGGAATTTTTAAACAAGAGACAATTGGCTTTCAATTGTTTTGCTGCGCATCGCGGAGCAGAGGGTGTCTTTATTCATGGCGCTATGTATATATAATGAACAAAGTTTGAACATCCGTTCCCACCGTATCCACGCTTATGAATGTGAAAACAGATCAATCACCTGCACGTGCCATTTATAAAAGAGAAAGTAAGATCTTCTGACCTCTTCTTTTTTTGTGAGCTAAAAATCGGAGGCAGGGTGTCTCGTGCCATTAAACAAACTTCAGGAAAGCCAAAGGTTCCGAGTCCTCTTTTATTTCCTGCACGTCCCGTTCAAATCAGTAATAATCAGAAACATCTTAATCATTTTTAAAGAGCCTACATGTCCGACTCTGTCCGAGAGGGGCAAGCGAGCAGTTCGGTTCATTAGTGGTGAAAAGGAGGAGAGGATGGAGGGAGCGAGGGGAGGGTGCGAGGAAGAGAGATGTGTGCTATATCCTGAGCAATCTATCTAGCTGGTGCTGAGGGTTAATAGCTGCTGCCAAAGATAAGTGAATTATAAGCTGTTGCTTTCACCTCTACACAATCTATTGCCAAATTGCCCAGTCACAAAATAAGGGTGTGGATATTTTTAACTTGTTTTTATTAGTGAAGAGAAATCTTTAGTTTCAATTTGTGGCAAAAAAAAGAAAAAAGAAAAGAAAACCTCAAAGGGGGCCCCTTTTTAAAAATGTCTCCTTTTCTCTTAGATGAAATAAACCGAGACGCATGTTGAAAATGTTTTGCCTGCTATACCGAGATTGCAAATATCTTTTTATTTATTTTTGCACAAAACTCACCCTGCTTTTTTTCGCACACTTTCAAGTCGCTTATTAGAACTTAACCCCTGATTACACGCACCACGGCGATTTAAATCTGATTATCAAATTAGGGGACTTTGAGACAAATCCTCTTAGATCTGATACTGTTGACTGGAGAAGGAAAAAGGATCTCCACACCCGTCACGTAGGTAACGATGCTGTCCTGAAAGGGAGTTTTAAACCGTATTTGACAACAAATGCAGCTGCCCCCGCTATTTCAGAAGATATTAGAGGGAAATGAATGCAAATCTGTGTGCAGGAGCCATCTGGACGCGGCGAGAGGGAGTCAGCTGCTCCACACACTGAGGCGCGGAGCCTGAATCCGTCTCAGCTCATTCTGTGGGATCATCTGCGTGGTGGGCTTACACCGTGGAAAATGCGCTCTCCATCATTAGGTGAAATGTTAGCGTCACAATAAAGGAAATGTTGATTCCCGTTGGTTTCAATGTTTGCGCGCGTGAAAACTTTGACGAGCGTGGAATTAGGGGGGGTCTTAGTCACATTTACTCATTTCTCAATTAAAGAAAAAAAAAAAAAAGCTTATTTCCTTAACCGCTCGATGGAGGTAAGTGGTGCGTTACAAGAAGGGGAAACAAGTGCAAACGTGTTTGCCTCCCCGCATCTTGGCCGAATTGCGCCATGTATGCTCAGGGCTCGTTTAAATGCCCGCTTGATGACACGGGGGCCCTGTTATCTCATTCTTCTGTTCAGCGGCCACAATGAAAGAACCCCTAAAGATTAGGGCCTGGCCGTCTGGATGAAGCTAAAGTCCCCGGGACGCGTGGCTCCCAATAAAAAAAAATAAAAAACGTACACGGTGACTTCGAAGACCTCCCGTCTCGACGGGACGACCCTCCTCCCGTATTGAGGGTGACGTCTTCTTTTTTTTTCTTTTTTTTCTGTGTGAATTTACGGGGCGAGGCCCTCATGATCTCCTTAAATTTGCATGTAAATGGCGACATCAGCCGTAACGCGTGCCAGGGGCCAGCGGGCCTCCCAGATGTCAAGGCAAAGTCAATCAGCCGGCCGCTGCCCAGCTGTCCATCGATGCACTTTATTGGGACAACACTTTCATTATGCTCACCTGCATTGTTTCCTACTGAATGTATTGATGGAAGGAAAGTAAAATAATAAAAGGGGGTTAAAAAATAAATCGTATTAGCACCCACAAGGCAAATTCGCTCACGGCTTTATCACAAAGGTTGTTTTAAAGTGATGCTGTTGTTGATTAAATATTAATCAAATACGCCTACATCCACGCATCACTCCTAACTCCATATGGAGCAAGCATGCGTTCAGCCCACTTATTGTTTACAGCAACTCAACCATCCTTTATGTCATTCAGTTGCTCAGACATATAGAATCATATTTTATATGTTTAATATTGTTTTTACTTAATAGGTATGTATTTATGTACTTGTTTTATTTATTTATTCAGGCCTATAGATAATCTGACGTTCCAACGCACAAAAAATGACTGTGAGGTCCACAGCCTTTGTTATCACTTGTAGCTTTGCTTTTCATTTTTTTTATTTTATATATGTTTCTCGTGAATGGGGGAAATTAGACAACATTTCCAATTATTTACTTTTCAGTTAAATCATGAAATGCTTAAAACGGGATTATAATAACAGCTTCCCTGCAAACTCTGTGTAAAGCCGCAATTAGCATTGTAAACCTCATAAATGCACGTGCAGCATTTCACATGGCGTATTCAAACAGCATATTAAAATGCTTTTTGAAACGTTACTTTTAATTATAGGGGCCAAACACAAACGGCCAAGAGTGATGAGATCAATCATGTCGGGTATTCGTGGCGAGTAGTTATAGCTGTTATAGACGGACAGCGCCCCTCGTTGGTTACACTTGAGATCATTGTGTCGATATGAGGCAGCTGCGTTCCTCAGTGACAAGATAGCTAAATCTCAACATAGGTTTATCTACACCCCTCCCCCAATCCGCAGGACCCCCCCCCCCCCTCCCCCCCTCGAGCGGCCAGAAAGTGGCTGTTTATTATGTTCAGGACAAATCATCTCAAATGAAAAAGACAGCATTATTAAAATGTGTATATATATATTGACTAAAATAAATAGATTAAATACAAAAATTGAATTCATAGAGCTAAAAGGCTGGGGAGGGAGTGTGTTATTTATTTTCTATGCAGTAAAATTGCTTGAAATGAAAATGTCACAACGGCCACATTATTATCATTATTAACATTATTGTGATTATTATTATTATCACCATCATTATTATATTGCTAGCTACTATTGTTACTAATATTACAAGTAATAATTGTACTCCTTCCACATATGTATCTTTTTGATGCTTTTTGTGTAGGATTGTGTCAAATACACACTAACGCATTATCTGACACATAGCTGGTGTGACCTCACATTTCGTCACTAACTTCTGTCACAGTGCTCATGTTAATTGTGTGCAGTGGTGAGTTCTGTCAAGGGCATTGCCCGTGCGCGCAATTTGCATTTCCATTCTGCTGTGGAAATGATGAGAGAGTTTCTGCGCGGTTTAGAGCCTCGCGGCGCAGTCTGTGGGCGAATTACATTTAAAGAAGGCGAGAGAAATTAAATAAGAAACCGAGACCACTTCAGGGCTATTAACATCTAAAATATCCCCCTGGAAATTTAGACCAAAATACACATGACCAAATATCCAGCATACCTTTGACTTATTCAGCCACGGCTTGATTGTGTCCATCAATGCTTTGCATATAGGCCTGTCTAAAAATTCTCTTTTAATAAAAAGTTATCACCCCGACTCATATTTCTCAGTGACATTGATGGAAGTGAGGTAAATGTGATTATTCAGCTCTAAATGGGAACATATTAACGTGAGATATAGGCACCTTCTGTGCCACTCAGGAAAAGTGGTGCAAAAATCGGACTCATTTTAAAAACCTCATCAGTAAGTACACATGGACACATGTTGCATCGGGCAAAGTGGCCTCCAAAGCGTGAGGTATCAGCTTTAACCTTGTTTTTCCTTTTTCTTTTTTTCAAGAGTGCACGTGCATGCGCGTGACCGCACAGGCAGTGGCGTTTTCCATCAATGCTCAAGAGAACTTTAATTTGCCTGTTGACCCGTATGATTGAGCTACAGCCAACTCATAATGATGCTGCCCCACCTGCAGGAGTCCCACATCTCTCAAGTCACTCACATCAAAATGTGTGTCTTCTACATGTTGCATCGCGGCCTCTAATTTCCTCCTACAGGGATTGAGTGATGCACATTTGATGATGATTGGCATGTATCTCATGTGAGAAATACAGTACAATTCATTATCACTCTACAACTGCATTTTGCTTTTAGGCAGAGATCCTTATTAATATTGAACTGAGTTACTATTAACAGAAATGTTAATTATGACGTCAAGACGCAGAGAGTCAAGGTGAAAGCAGCACAGCAATAGCTAAAAATAATCCATGCCAGCTAGAGTACAGTATGATCCTGCAGAGGAGGGCTACTGGCTAGGGACCTTTTTGCTGCAACAAAGAGGTGGAAAAGAGGAAGTAAATGAATTAGAGTACAAGCCAGTTTTTTGTCTTTGCTTTATCCACACTTGTACTGTCCCTATCTTCCAACCTCTCCCTTTTCCTTGCTATTGGAAGAGCTGCAAATTGTATAATGCTGGTCTTTGTTCTACAGAGTCAAGCCACATGAATAGCTGTCCTGAGCACACACAAAAACACACCGACAAACTGATCATCTTAAAAAAGCAACGCCCTGGTGCTCACTTGGCCTACTTTCCACGGCAGCACTGGGACGTGGGAAGAGGAATGTAATTCAGGGGAGGATGTTCTTGTGCTCTGGGAAACATTCAGTATAGCAAGTGTGATGCACATAAACATAGCCTTTGCATTGTCAACCTTAGACCGCATTTGCCCCAGATAACTAGTCCCCGTGTGCTAGACTATTCTCTTTGACTTTGCAATTGAAATCCTGCGGAGATTATGCCGAAGCTAAAAGAGGCAAACTCCAGGGTGGGATTTCAATTGTCAATTCCTGTTGGATTTTATAGCATTATGACATATAGTACACCATCTGCTACGCTTCCTGCGACGAGGTCCACGTCTGCACAGGATCCTCTCGCTGGGAGAATCATTACACCTAATGCCTCTCATCTTGAATGGACGGCAATATTCAATCATCAATATTTTCTTTTTACACACTCTCTGACACGGATGACTGAGCACAAGGGGGTGGGAGGGGGGGTCTCCAGGTGGCAAAACACAAGGGTATATTAGGAAGGTGCAGGAAAGTAACCACTCCCAACTTTAGCTAAACAGACTTCCTGAAGTGCCAGATAATCTGGGGCTTCTATGTACACCGCCTAACCAAATGTCGACATCTGCGAGGGTGTGCATAAAGAAAAGCTCCTCAGAGAAACGGGGGATAATAATCTTAGTTCCCCTCACCTTCAGTTTGCCCATAGGGGTTTAAAAGGGAGATGAAGAAATCCTGTGTAAACATGCCAAGTCAAATTTTCACTTGAAACGTGACATGGAGGCAAAGGCCAACCGTGGTGCATCGCCAACGTGGTTCCACACACGATGTTTTTAGTGCCCCTGGATGTAAACAATTGATGTGTTCAGTCTGTGGTTTGAGCACTGACTCACTATGAACACTTAGTTTGTTTGAACATCTTTTCATCCACGACCGTGCGTTTAGTGCATAGGTGAAGAGCCCAAAGAAGTCCACGCGAGGCTCGTACATGATCCCAATCTCCGTACCGATAGCTCCCACCAAAGTGAGTTTTTCTCTCCTGAGAAACAGACAAAGTTTGAGCATCTGTTCCATCATGTAGTCTTTGTTGAGAAATTAAATATTGAACTGATGTAGTGTACCATGAATGTTTCACTCACATAGTGATTAGACAGACTGGAGAGGCAAGACATTGTAGCACTTTACGCTACTTTAATACACAGTATTTGCGGTTCCTGCATGAACTGTTTTATACACCAGATTATATAGTTGTCTTAAAAAATGGTTATGAATGTAGCTTCAATTAGGCTGAACATGCATGTGGAATTCTAGTGCACACTATCGCCCACTGCAAATTTAAATGCACATTATGAAAATGCGTATGCAAAAAGACAATCATCCGCTGAACACAATGAGCATTATGAGCGTAGTCCGGCTGACACCGCAGATAAATTTAATTGAAAACAAAACAAAAAAATCAAATTAGAGGTTTGGTTTTATGATTCAATTATCAACGCGGTGGCATCTGTTCTTACACCTTTATGTTATTGTGCACCATATAGAAGAAGTACTGATTTAAATTGGTTTTCTTGTTTGCGGTTAAAATCTGAAGATAAAGGATTTTCTTACTTCCTTTGCTCCAAATCAACAATTTTCTCAAGGGAGAACCCCTAATAATCTTTTTTCTTTTCCTTTTTTTAAATTTTTACATTAACATTTGGGATTAAATGAGTAGGCCGAGGTAACACACAAGCAGGAGAAGGAAACGGTATCGTCACAGAGATCATAAAATGGTGTCGTGAGTAGTCTTTTGTCCGGGACCATAGGAGAGTTCTGTTGCTAAAGGGAAGGACAAAAGCAGAAGGCGCCACGGGTATAAGGTTCCCCTGAGCAACAATGCTGAAAGTTTCAACTTGCAGCACATGGGTGTAACTTTAACTGGAATACTGTGGATCAAAGACTCACAAACAAAGTGGGTGGAAATGCTGGAGGAGTGTCTGTGCTCGAGTGAAGGACAGGTTCACTAGAGAGAAAGCGGGAGAAAGCATTTACGAAACACAGACCAGGCAATCAGGGCTAATTACTCAGACTGTGTTTTGTGAACTCAAAGGGCAGCATGATTCAATTAAGAAAATTGATGTATATTATGCCTTTTGCTCATTTTGAAAAAATAAAATTACCCTACTTACAAAAGATGTGGTAAAACAAGCTTATCAGATATGAATCTAAATCAAATTCAAATGATGTCGCTGCTTCGTGCACACCTAATTGAGTAGAGGATACACAGTGGACTTTGAATTGCATCTCAAGCATTCATTCCACACTCCCGTCCTCGCTTGTCATCCTGTAGAGAGGGAGATAACTATTAAGTTCTGCTGCTTTAAATAAGAAACACAGCCTTAGAAATTTGCGGGGCTTAAGGCAACTCATCAGGTTAGATCAGTGCAATGTGGACGTGTAACCTTTACACTGCAGTTGAACCTGCACATACACATGTTATGAAAGGTCCCAGTGGCACTCTGCTCTTCTGACATGGATTTGAAGACTTGCCACTTTATTAGCTGCTAAGCCCCCAATACTTGTTCTATATAGTGGAGGCCTACGTTATGAGCTGGGATCTCATTGTCTTGCGTTATTAGAGGAAGAGTCTGCAGCACTCTCTTGTCCCCCCTGAGAGAAAAGCCCTGACTGTTTGAAGGGAAGCTACAAGTGCAATTTAACCCATCGTATTTACAATATGATCTGTTACAAGGACATCATCGCTGCAAGGATTCACATCTAATATATCGCCTCGATGTGATTCTTTGCCGTTTTCATTGATTCAGGAGAGGGTTTTGTTTGATGTTCACGTGGGTCTTTAAAAATAAAAAAAACACAACCTGTCAAGTTAGAGGAGTCTTGGAGATTATATGGAAATGGAAGTGATCTGCACTACTCCCAATTGGTATTTTTTTATATGTACTTCACGTGAAACTGCGACATTCAAAATCGAAACAATTCCTTTTTGTTCTTGAAGGTCAAAACTGTTAATTGACAAATGCGAGTGGCTGCAGAGTTTTTTGTGATATTATCAACATCAGCTCAGGGAAAACAAGCGGTTTGTGATCATCACTTGGGGTCGGCAGCTCACACTTCTCCTCCAAAATGGAAATGATCCCTCGGCGTGGAATAATAAGTGCCATAGTGCCATCTAGTGCTCAAATCTGAACACTGAAGAGTGACGAACACCGTATTTAAAATAAAAACGGGAATCTTACATCTGTAGGTGCCTGAACAGAAAGATACAACTGAAAACAACACAAACCAAAGGCCGGTGTTCTATCTGCAATTATCCTCCGTGCGCTTCGCTGTGAGGTTCAACCACAGTGAAGGACCATGCTGAAGATGTCCAATCATGGGAGAGGGGGGGGGGGGGGGGGGGCAAACAAGGAGACAAAGGCTTGTCTTTCAAGCCAGGTCTTTGACCACGCTCGGTTGTGGAAAGCCGCAAGGGTAGTTTCTTCACACAATAAAGGCAATGTCGAAGGCTGGCCATGCAAATTATGCTCTGCCATCTAAATTACAAAGACGTGCGCGGACCTCAAGTCATCAGGCCTCGTATCTCGCTCGTCGGGCCTCCTGGCTGTAAGGTTGCCAGAGGATGCTATAGAAACAACAGAACAGAAATAATAAGAAAAGAAGAAAAAAAAACACATGAGCCAAAACAAGACTCTTGAATAATTGATTGTGTTTGTCTTTGCTGTTTGTGTGTGTGAGTGCGTTAAGACAGAGGCTCTGGACAGAGCGTATGCCCCTGAGCAGAACAGACACATCCACTGGCCAATGGTTTGTGTTAAGAACTGTCTGACGGCCCAAACGTGGGGGGAAGGGTTTGTCTGTGTGTGTGTGGGGAGGTAAAAACACATGAGTACGGGTATTTAAGTGCACGCCTCAGAGTGTGAATGCAAAGTGGAATAGATGAGGATAGCGTCAGTGTTGTCTTATCTGTCTTGTGGTCCATTGTCTTACTGTCTGATGCCATGCACCAACCGCCAAGTCAAATTCCGCGTATGTCTAACATGTTTTGGTAATAAATGTACCCGATTTGTAAAAAGAGACTTTATGAGTGGACCTATTTCTTTGCATTCAGTTGCACAAGAACAAAAGGCAGTTGGGATTTCCAGGAACAGGTCCGCTGTAAGATGTTAAAAAGTCAATATACCTTCATTTTGTCTGTGCTGGTAATGAGCCATATTTTCTGGGGAAAATGGCTGCTTCTCCGGAGGCACCATGTCTACTGAATGTGGCCCTGATCCTGGATAAAACAGAAGGCTCACCAATCAATCTCTCCAGGTTGCCCACAGCCAGAGAAAGCAGCTGCACCACATGTTTGCCTTGCGCGATAGCGACAAGTTAACATACGGGCAGCACAGTAACCATCCACAAGCAGCCTCTAGCTGTCTTATAATGAATTCCCACAGGGACGGGGAACTATCAGAGTCAGTGGTGTTACTGGAGGCTCGGAATAAAGTCAACACCTCTCCTTATACCTGATGAAGCTACCGCACAGCAGCACACATACACTCACACACACACACACACACACAAACACGTCCACAACACTAAACTTTAGTAAAAATTTAGAGAAAATCAAATGTACACAACCTCTAAGCTGTACGGTTTATTAAATCCCAAATTGTTTCTCCTTCACATTGTGATGGTGAATACAAACAGTTCGACTCAAGGCTGATGTTACAACAACAAAACAACGCATTAAGTGTATTATTTTAGAATATCAGTACAATTGAGAAATATTTGAATCATTTTTGAAAATTGTAAAAGCTCCAACCAGGCCAGTAGTACAGCTCTATAAACACCACGTCAGGCTTTCAAATCTAGTGTACTAAATGTGTCCAACAAGTAATGTCTGCACAGCCCCTTTCAGACAGCTACTCAATACGTTTATTCAGTCAGGGGTAGAAAGCTGATAAAGTAAAAGTCACTGCACTTATTGGGCTCATTTTCAAAAAGTCAAGGATGTTTTAGAGGTTGAAGTCGTTCTTAAAATGATGATGATTTTAAAAAAGAATGGTTAACCATCTATTGTTAATTTATAGCGAAACATGCCCACAGCTACAAATGGGATCAATACACTAGCAGGAGGTAAATGCTTAATGCTTGAAGACACATTTCGGTAGTTTTTCCTTTTTAACATCTGTAAAATGCATAATTTACACAGATTGCACAGATCTAAATGTGTGCCTTGTAAAGTGTGTATAATGTCACATTCTATTTGTCATATTTAGACGCATGCTCTTTCATTTCTACAAATGGTCTTAAACCATCCTACTGCAAGTATAAGATGGTCCATCTTATGTAAAAAGAAAATGTATATACATATACTGTATATAGATGCACATAGTCTCTATATTTATATATACAGTATATGTGTGTGTGTGTGTGTGTGTGTGTGTGTGTGTGTAGGTTCCCTCCTAACCTCCAGGCCTCTACTCTACTCCTCCCCAAGGGATGCAGTGAGAGTGATGAGAGGGTTGCGGAGCTTCGGAGATGCCGGGGAGGTTTTTGTGAGATCTGGTCCAGGTCATTCTGGGTGCATCGCTACTTGTTCACGTGCCACCTGCAGGACAATCTCCAAATGTAGCGAAGAACAAAGTTTAAAACCACAATGCAGATGGCAAATAGTGCACCTTTCTCATTCCTCACCTAATTTCAGCAGTTAATGAAAAACACAGCTCGTTTTAGTTTAGTTTATTTTGTCAACTAAAATGTGGCCCATATATTACTTATTCTCATCAGCATTTGCCATTTCTTTATTTTTTGCTATTTCTTATTGTTGCACAATCAGCCCCTATAGGCATTCTTTCCCCTCCCAGTTCTTGACAGCCCCAACCCTTCAGAGAGTGCTGCTTACAGATAAATAAGCATGAAACTAAATGTACTATTTTTGAGTATATATTTTTTGCGCCATGGTTTTCAGCATATTGCGCTCACAGAAATAGAGATGTAAAGGGCGTACTTTTTGACGGGTTCTGAGCAGAATTGGGTTGAGAAGAGTTTGAAAAGTTGGTTCCCTAATGTAATATCCACTCCATTTTAAGGAAACACAACATGATGATTGATAGCATGCAAAGAAAGAGCTGGTTGACAGTGGGGATCAACCAAACAAGAAATATACATATATATAAACCTTTTCCATTTTTAAACTGATGCAGAGGAAAAAGATAAAGATAGATTGACATTATGGGTCCACTGCAACACCTTCAATGTGAAACAATAATGGTTTCCTGAATTTCCCCATAACTGCCGACATTAGATATGCACAGCGTCTCTATGGCAGGCCTACAGCTAAAGGGGTTATTGTAACATGCTGTAGAGGTACAAACCAATTCAAATGCTGAAACTAGAAATATACATTTTACCATCTTAACACAAATTGTGTTTATTTTGAATGGACTCGTTTGGTAAGTGAGGTTTAACTGACCAAGTCGTTAAAGACTTGAAGGTTGATGATGTCTGTTAAGTCTGGTAAGTACATTCACCGTATTACCCAACTAGGTGGGTGCAACCTGCCCAAGAAAACATTACTTGGAGTTTCCTTATTTAGCCACTAGATGTCACCCACTGACCACACAATACAAGCCACTTGTAAAGTGTCATACAATTTTAAGTTAAGAAACACTTTAGATATCGTCAATGTTTAATCATGTAATTTATTAATGAACGTGCATTTATATTACTTGTATATCTACAAAACAATTAAGAAATCTGGTCACCTCTTATACAAACTACATTCTTGAAACATACCCTGCCAAAGAAAAGACTACAAAAAATGTTCACGTTGTTCATTGCGGCTTATTATATTTATTTTGGTCATTTAATTATAATACCACTATTCTAGTGTGAAAATGTATTGTATCTCAACCATCACAAGGCAGCTAAAGTGGCTTCAACAATCAGGCATACGCAGGTATCAATATGTCATGAAATAAAGTTTACTGCATTGAAAATAAATACTGAGTGTACATCTAATAATACGATGCTCAGGAGGATGGATGGAGCCAGGATGTGGCATGTGTGCATGACGTCATTTCTCCATGTACCGTGCGCCATTTTGGAAGAAAAAAAAATCTCGGATAATTTCCGTGGTCTTGACAGATCTGGACCCGAGTCTTCACACTGATTGTGGATGCTACCAATTTCCCCGAGCAAGCCGCATTGGTTGATTAAGTATTGGACGCCGTGTACAGCAAGAGCTGCTACATGAAGCAATGGCGGGTAAGCTACTTTTGAAGGGAGGATAAGGACCCACCTCACTTGGTGTGTGATGGCCCTGAATCTGCAAGTTAGCTAGCCAACGTTAGCACTGGCCAGCTAAGTTGCTGGTTGTCAAACTGTGTCACTGTCAGGTCCTTTTGTCCTCGGAACAAAACACAATTCACACACAAACTAACGATGTGTTCTTTTCGCAGGAGTTGCAGGTGGAAATGATTTTCAGTGGTGTTTCTCTCAAGTGAAAGGAGCGATAGATGAAGATGTTGCGGAAGGTATGTGGCTAACGTTAGCTTGGCGGCTCGGCTAAAACGATGGGAAGCTAACTAGCTAGATGGTGTAATGGTGATGCTCTGGGCTTCCCGTGAGATGCACGATAGCTAGGTGGTCGCAAGAGCTTCAACACAAGGCAGTTGTAGTGATTAGTGTGAGTCCGTTTGCGGATCGGTTGAACTGAAGGGCAATTCCTCTGTCGTTTACCCTATATCGCTAGCGAGCTGTATGCTAGCTAGTGGCTAACCCATTAAAGGGGAGCGACCGTGTCTATGACGTCAAAGTGCTGCGTCCATAAATCGTCGGGTGACATCATTCTTGTTTTCATTCATTCTTACATGAGTGGGTGTACACGTTTTGAGTGTTTGGCTCTCGGTGTGCCCGACTCTTTGTTAATAAACTAGTCTGTGGGCACCATATTTAGTTGTACCATGGTGCTACCTGTCATCTGAGCTACATAACGTTACGTGATCACCGAGCTCGTACGTGGGATTCACTCCGATTTGTTTTCCTTTTTCCAGCTGACATAATCTCAACGGTTGAGTTCAACTATTCTGGAGAATTGCTCGCAACCGGTGATAAAGGAGGCCGAGTAGTGATATTTCAACATGAGCAGGAGGTAAGATTCACATTGAGAGGCAAATGAGCATCTTTTATCAATGACATGGCACAAGGTTTTTGCTGACTTTGTTGCAATGTGTGTACCTGGTGACTCATGTTTGCAAATGTTTTGTTTTCAGTCTAAGAATCGTCCACATCTGCGCGGGGAGTACAACGTCTATAGCACATTTCAGAGTCACGAGCCAGAATTTGACTATTTGAAAAGTTTAGAAATTGAGGAGAAAATTAATAAAATAAGATGGCTACCCCAACAAAATGCTGCTCACTTTCTACTTTCGACAAATGGTAAGGGTTTACCTTGTATCTATTTTGATTGTTTTGATGCTATACTTTCACACGGTGACTTAACTTGAATATTATCAGATCATTCTTCTTCACCTCTAGACTTTACAACTGTCTTACCTGTTTTTGCCAGATAAAACTATCAAATTGTGGAAAATAAGTGAAAGAGATAAAAGAGCAGAAGGTTACAACCTGAAAGATGAAGATGGACGACTGCGAGACCCCTTTAGAATCACCTCTTTACGGGTATGTTCACTCAGACCCGTCTCCTTTTTTTAACAGGGCGGTTTACTCATTTACTTATAATGTTGTCTTAAAACGCGTGTCGTATTTTCAGGTACCAGTACTGATGCCAATGGATCTCATGGTAGAAGCAAGCCCACGGAGGATCTTTGCAAATGCGCACACCTATCACATTAATTCCATTTCTGTAAATAGTGATCATGAAACGTACCTCTCTGCAGATGACCTAAGAATAAATCTATGGCACTTGGAAATCACAGACAGAAGTTTTAGTATCCTTTTTCTTTACCGGATGGACCGGATGTGACGTATATGCCAATCATCCTTGCGTTGTCTCTTGATGAAACATACGACTGCTAGTTCCTTAACGGCGTGTCCCCAGATATTGTAGACATCAAGCCCGCCAACATGGAGGAACTGACGGAAGTAATCACAGCTGCTGAGTGCCATCCACTCCAATGCAATGTATTTGTGTACAGCAGTAGCAAAGGCACCATCCGCCTGTGTGACACACGCGCAGCGGCCCTCTGTGATCGGCAAGCAAAGTGTGAGTATATTGTTAAGTCAATTAAATCGTCCATTGATTGAGCATTCATTTAGATTGTTCAAGTAATTTGACAAAATATTGCCCAGTAAGTAACAATTCATCTGATAATTAGATTTAGTGTCAACTAGTGAGTGAATTGATAACCTTTTGGTTTGTATATATATATTATATATATAATTTTAAATCTGTTATACAGTGATTGGTGTTCCAGTTTGTATATGATTTTGTTTTAATGAATTACAAAGGCACGCTGGGAGTAATTTTTTTCGAAACAATAATCTTCATTACAGTCTTTGAAGAACCAGAGGACCCAAGCAGCCGATCTTTTTTCTCTGAGATCATCTCATCCATCTCGGACGTGAAGTTCAGTCACAGCGGACGCTATATGATGACACGTGACTACCTCTCCGTCAAAGTCTGGGACCTCAACATGGAGAACAGGCCAGTGGAGACGTATCAGGTGAATTGAGCGTACTTCTGTTGTTACTTGGCGCATAGCATTCATCCTGTGTGAGAACAAAGTAAAGTTGTTATAATTAGGGATGCTCTGATTTAAGTTTTACGGTCCTGATTCTCAGGTTTGGTTAAAAAAAAAAAAGCCAATTCCGAGAACCAATCGGAAAGCAGTATTTCTTTGATACTGTGCACACGACTGATCATTCTTTTATGTGTAAGGCAACATCAAGCTTGACTTAAACACATAATTCGTTTCCTACATAGCGTGGTCATGTCCTCAAACAGCGTAATGATGCTTTGTGCCAGCGACTGGCGTGGCCGGATCCGTATTGTATTTTTGGGTCGGTCCGCCCGAACATCTGTTACCGCGTCCGTCATGTTCGTCAAAGCAGTATCTCTGTGGGAACGTTCAGCCGAGGCAGCTGAGGGCAGTTCTGTTAGAGGGCGACCGTTGGCTGATGGAAAAAGTACTCCGGCAGTTCCACTCAACCGTGTCCATGGCGATGAAGACGCGATGCTGGCGTGAATATTTACGTTAAGTGTTGTCTTTTGTTCCAGGTCCATGAATACCTCCGCAGTAAACTGTGCTCCTTGTATGAAAATGACTGCATCTTTGACAAGTTTGAGTGCTGCTGGAATGGCAGTGACAGGTATGTGTCCTTGCGCTTGCATAGGAAAGCATCTGTTGCGGTATATTTGTATTGCTTTGTGTCCCTAAATTATGAATTTGAAATGGCAATAACTTGAGTACGTGGAGTTTTGCTTTTCTAGTTAAACATAAATCTTCTTATTCTCTCTCCAAAAGTGCCATCATGACCGGCTCCTACAACAACTTCTTCCGAATGTTTGACCGCAACACCAGGCGGGACATCACACTGGAGGCGTCCCGGGAGAGCAGCAAACCGCGGGCTACGCTGAAACCGCGCAAAGTGTCCACCGGCGGCAAGAGGAAGAAGGACGAGATCAGCGTGGACAGCCTGGACTTCAACAAGAAGATCCTCCACACTGCCTGGCACCCCAAAGATAACGTGATCGCTGTGGCAGCCACCAACAACTTGTACATTTTCCAGGACAAAATCAACTAGAAGATTTGGGGTCTCCAGAGGGATAGGGCTTTTACCGTACCTGTGTAGTTAAGCCTACTACTTGTCTATCTGTATAAGAAGAAAACAGCCTCGTTGTCCTCCTGGTGAAGAATTCGAAAGCACGTGTCTACTTTTCTTCTTCTTTTTTTTTTTTTTTCTTTTTCTTTTTTCGCCACAGGAGGTTGATCCATAGGCCTGTTTTATTTTGAGTCTGAGCTTAGGTTGTTCTTGCCTTTTGGCAACGGGGGCAGTCAACACGCCTCCCCCCCCCCCCTCCTCCTCCTCACCCCTGACCCAGAAAGCCCAATTCGGGTCGCATTGACGGAATGGCTCTCCCTAGAGGTCAAACTCTTGAACGTTGGTGTTTGTGTTGACATTTTAAGCCTTCATTTCATGATTTCACGACAGAACTATTGGAAGCCCTTAAAACGACGTCTTGTCAAAGTTGTAACATCATCTCAAAGGTTTTGGGCGCTCTGAAGCACGGATTAATGGCCAATAGGCCTAACTGTAACATTCCCCCATTGGCCATGTATTCAGGCCAAACCGCTGGTGGAAGTGGCCATGAATTTTTGGAAAGTGGACTTTCTTTCTTCTCCTCCTCCCCCCTTCTACCCCCCCCAAACCTCCCTCCCTCCCTTCCTCTTACTTTATCCCCGTCAATACGGTGACATAATTTCACTGACTGTATCTACTCTAAGTACACCATGTCATCCACATAATAAAAGAAACTAAAACTACAGATGTGTTTTTAAATTTAGAAGTATGTATTAAAACAAGTTTATTGCTTTGCATGTTTTTATGTTGTAGCGAGGTGGGAAAATGTCGAGTCACACCACTGTCTTTGAGCAGATCTCAAGGAAACTTGTTGTGGATATGGTCTTTGGGGCAACTGGTTTGGAAGCCGCTGTTGGAGACGACTGATGATGTGTTTGTGTCCAGGGATCCGTTTCTTGGTTGTTTTTTTGACCGCGTGTTTGGGATGAAGGCTGGAAACTACACGGCACATGGTGGGGCCCGGGACACAGGGAGTCTGCAGCCTTAATGCCTACTTTTATCAGTGACAGCTACAAGTTATGCCCCCCCCCTCCCCTCCTCCTCCACCCTCAACATTTTACAAACCTCATGTGCATTATTTGTAAATCCTATTTTATAGAGTTATGTGCTCATATACTGCTGCTATATGTGGCTGTCTATGAAAAAACGCAGGAGGAGAGATTGCACACCGTGTGATAGCGTGCCTCCTAACCATGTAACGGTAGGGAATTCAGACAGGCCTCATACATGTGCCCTTATTAATTTACTAGGAATGTCACCCAAATTTGGACCACGTGTTTTAAAACGTGGATCTTCTCGCCGTAGTTGTGAATGCAGAGGTGAAGGTTGACTACACGACGTATACTGATGACATTAAAACAAACACATAAATGCGTTGTCTTTGTCCATTGATTCCTAACATGGTGGCAATGTATTCACTTGTTTATTATTTTGACCAAAGTTAAATAAAATTTTAATTGTGTTCATCTGCATGTGGTTCTTTCCATGTTTCTGCACATCGACTTGTTTATAAATGCCTCAAGGCCGTACGTGTGTTTCCAACTTTTATTTTGTGTCTGATGGACAGAATGGACCATATTGTGGCTTAATAGTGCTTCCCTATCACAATGTACAACTGCACAACACTTTAGCTAAACAAATGACACATCCATGGGAATTACAAGTCCGAACACCTTCCTTTTCTTCACAGCTGATACAAAAAAACAACTTTGATACACCTTTTCAACTCAAAAGGGATTTCTCACCGCAAAGAAAACCAAAAAAAAGGCAACGGCGTATGCTAAAAGTTCCCTAACGTGCAGATTTAAGGAGCAGGAAGCAGCAGAACACTGATCACAGCAGAGACTACGGCTAAAAGCAGAGGATCGGTCACTGTTGTGTTCACCGGCGCGCGCCGTGAAACAGCAATGACGGATCCTCTCCGAGCCGCTGTGAGCTGAACGGAGCGCTCCGTCAAATTGGACCGTTTCGCATGGTCACATCTCCCACTCAGTCATCGGAAGGTCCCATTTTAAGGCATGCTTGGGTGGTCGGTCACATCAGGGCACAGCCTTCCTCCTCAGTAGGTGTTGTGGGAGGTCAGACGCTTCCCGATGTAGATCCTGCCGGAGGAGAGAAACAACGTCAATTCAAATGGTACTGAGAGCTAAATTTTTAATTTAATTAAATGAACACTCTAAAAAGATACCTGTGCCATTTTTTGACGAGTCAACTAATTTAGATAAGACCCACATGATTACATACTACATGTGAGACACTGAAGATGACGAAACCGAATATATGTTGCCCCTGGATATTTAGGTTTTGAATGTCATTATAGATGTATATAACACTGTTGTTTCCCCACTAAACATCTAAAGAGAGGACTGGGATCTATCACTCTCAAATTCATTAACAGGCCATTTAATCTAGAGCACAACACCAGATAACCACGAAATTATTCATGTTGTGTCGGTCCGGTGAAAAAATATTTTTGCATTAACAGTGAAACATTTCTATTTTTTTCAGGTATAATTATTTTAAAGAAAAAAAGAAATGATTCTTCTTTGTCCCTAAGAATGTCTTAAATGCTGCGGTTGCCAGAGTCGGAGATTACATGACGTCGCTCACCCCAGGCCAACAGCGAGTATGTGAGAAATGATTAACGAAGGAAGGAAAAGCTTCAGGAAGTCAGCGGAGAGAACGCCCCCCTTCTTCATGACGCTGGTGTTCCGGATGCTGAGAGAGGTCGAGCGCTTGGGGTTCTTCAGCAGGAACTCCCTGCGGAGAAGCACACACGTGTGTCATCCATGGCCCTCAGACTGATCGCATCTTAGTCACCGGCCTCTCGGCAGACAGGTTTTGCTCTTAAATCTTAAGGAATAACTGTGCTGAGTAGTAGAGCACCACTAAAACTACAAGAGAAAAGTTGCATAATGAGATGGGGGGGGGGGTGTTACGTACTTTGGGGGATTGTTCTCGGGTCGACTAGACCAGTCCCAGATCCAGTCGGCATTTTTCTTCATCATGTTCTCCACTTCCCGTCTTCTTTCTTGGAAGTCTTCGTCCGACTAAAAAACACAGATGTGGGAGATTCAAACCTCACTTGCATTTTAAAAAAAAACAACTAACAAAGAATCCCATTAAAACTGCTCTGAATGAACCGGATTCTGCTCCAGTTCACTGGCTCCCACATGTTTACCTGTGAGCTGTTGGCCTCTGAGCCTCGCCACACCAGAAGGGGGGTCTGGGCACGAAGTGGGCTGTTGTGATGAAAACAACACACCGTGTCGGTCATTTAAAACTGAGCTTTATCACACAACGCAGGCCATGAGAAACAAACAACACACACACACACACACACACACACACACACACACACACACACACACACACACACACACACACACAAAATCAGTTCTTCCCCATTTCCCAACGGACCTGTTGCACTGAGAGCTTCCTTTGGAGCTGTTTCTCCCGGACTCGTGCTGTGCGTCCAGCAGCATTTCCTCCACGTCCCCCTGCGGGACGCCCGTGGGGATCTGCTCCTGGCCCCCGAGGGGGAGGCTCGCACTCTGAGAGCCATTGCCGCTGAAATGCAGCTCGATCCAGGAACCTTTAAAACAAAAAAGATAATAATTTAAAAAATGTTTTTCTTAACACAGTCAAAGCGAACAGCACGGCGGAAAAGACGTGGCTTAGAGGCACTTTAGCCTCAATGGCGGATGACCGGGGCACTGGTTCGTCCGCTTTGTGGATCCTCCACGTCCACGTCCAGCGGCTGTGAACGATCCGTCACGGCGGCGCGCCGCCGTTCAACCTCGCGCCTCCTCGAGCGACTTCCTCCCGCGGGTCATTTACCTTGCAAGCTCTCGTCCGACGACATCGTCCCGTGTTTTAAGAATGTTCCGTGAGCGCGGTGGGGGGACAGATATAGGGGCCTCGGCGAAAGCGGCGGCGGTGGCGAAATCTCCCGTCAGCTGCTGGAGCTCGCCGCGACCACAATAACAATGACGCAATGTTGTGTTTTTCTGCATGGCGATTGGCTCGCGCAGCACGCAGCGGCACCGAGCTGAGGCCGCGCCGCCGCCGCCGCCGGCGGGAGCGCGCATGCCCGGACGCGCTTCCCTAAACCACCTCGTTAAAACAAACAAACATTTGACAAGTTTGGACCTGCACGTGGTGCGAGTGTTTGGCCAACAATACGGAAATCAATAATAGAATGTAATATTAAATGTGCTGTGATCACCATGTACATATTCTATGTTAGATGTTTTGATCAAGAGTCCCTATAGCCAGTTGTAACTAAATGTCTGCTTCGTGGTTTAGAGTTTGGTTGCCCGAAGAGGACATTCACCAAGAAAACACCCTACTAACATGTCTCCACTGGAGATAAGTTGGACTCATTATTCTTGAAAGTGAAATCATTTCTACAATTGAGGGAGGCTTGTTCTTTTGTTCCTTGGCAGCATGTCTAAATGTGATTTATTGTACTAGAAATCACTTTTAAAAGAGAGAAAACGTACTTGGTTAACAACAAAGGAAAAGTTAAGAATCAAGCAAGCGTCCTTCTCTATTAACACAGCAAGTAGTTACATAGTTTGCATAGTATAAGCAGAGAGCAGAGAGCAATACGTCACACAGAGACTAGATGCATATTGGTGATGCGCGTTCACTCACTTTTGCCGCAGGAGAATATTTGGGGTTTCACTTGAACCCGGCGGATTGTTCACAGCCCAAATAACAGATGGTGGTATTGGCACAGATGAGTAATTGCTACAGAATTTCCCATGGTTCAACAGCCAAACACGTAGCAATGTTTCACATCATTGTAAAAAAGAAATCCATGGTTTTCAACACCACACATAAACATCAAGTCTCTTATGGGTATTATTCCCAGCTTTGTTTAATTTAGTACAACATGCAACATGAAAAAAATCTCAGGGATGTTGATTCAATCAATACATCTGCAGTGTGTTGCTCAATAACAACAAAATACATATTCATGGAACATACGTGAAAATAATTTTAAATAACAACACATTCTGTTGGTGTAACTTGTTTAGGTTTCCGTGGAGCGCTGACAACATTTCTCATGAATGCGATATTGGCTGTAATTCTGTTAAGTGTTATGAATGTTGGGTTTCGCCTCACATCCCAACTCTCATCACAAAAGTGCTCTCACCAGATGCTGTACGGACCAGAATTGATGCATTTACAGTGTTATAATATCTTTCCATTGCACTGTTTTCTATTTCATGTGTACATCATGACTACCAGCAACTACAAGCTTTATTTAGAGTTAAACACAGAATCTGATAAATGATTTACAGTTATTAAATAACAAACAGAAATGTCTGTACTCAAACTATATAATGGCTTTTGTGAAAAAGCTCAAAGCGGCTCAAAAGGGTATAATAAGAAAGACACATAATAAATAAAAACACTGCCAAAAAGAAAGAAGAAAGAAAATCCGCCCCCGTAAGAACATTCAATTAAACCGGAGATTACCATCTGGAAGTCTATCCCTGATCACCACAGATAATTTCCCATTATCAGACGTAACGTCTTAGAGAACGAGAAAGTCACATCCTGTTGTCCATCAGCGAGATAAAGAAACAATAAATACAGGGAAAGAAGATGGACCGTGGGAATAGGATCCTACTGCCAGGAGGAAGATGTCAGCGGTCATATACACATAATGTAGCAGCTGTTTTTATATACATGTAATGGGGGAATAAATACAGAATGTGTGCATCGATATTATTGAACTGATGATAACTGTGGATGAGAGAAGTGTTGTTTTGAGGCACAGTAGCCCGGAGGAGAGGAGAGAAGCTGGAACAGCTTGTGTCCAGAGTGTTAAGGGTCTGTGGAGATGAATGGCGGGCAAAGCCGGCACCGGCTGATCCTGATTTTCTGTTAACCCCGACCCTAACCCCCTAACCCTCTTCTGTTTGCCCCGCTGATCCAAACCCCACAGGGATTTATGTGCAGACACCACACACTGGATCAGCAGCTCACAAGGCCCGTTTAACTTCCTGAGCTGGTGCAGGACGTACATCAGGTATAGAAATAGCTTGATGCTTAATAAGAAGGGCTTGTAATTATTGCTTTACATTGAATCAGCTACATTTGGAGCTATGGAGCTTAGCTGAGCTTTTGTCTCTTTACACATCAATGAGGATCGTACTCTTCGCACTCAAGCAGTATTGTAGGGAGATATGTCACTTACGGCAGCCATTTTTAAACCAAATTTTGTGGAAACTAACTAACCTTTGCAGATTAACTTTAACTTTAATGTCAATACAAAGTTCACGAATCATTTTTTATTTCAATCAATTATCGTGAAACTCATGTTTGGAGGATCTGCGTTCTTTTACTAACTAGTCTGTAAACATATGCTAGCACGTTGTAGCTATTGATGAAATAAAAACCACGCTACGATAGCAAGATAAGCTAACCGTTAGCTCGACAAGAGGCATGTATGTCCTCATGACATGTTGGTAGCATTATAATAAAAAGAAACTTTATAGAGATTCATCTGATCTATTTCTAAAATATGGCAGTGCTGTAGGAGGTTAATCAAACATTTGTCAAAAATAAGTATTTAAGAGATCCTTTTTAAAAGGGACATAAGTATATCATTTGCTATTTAAACAAGTATTCTTTAGTACTCTTTAGCCTATAGATGTAATTTGGTCAAAGGCTGTTGTGCCAAAATTGAACCATTTAAATATCCAATCATGTAGTTTTAAAGACACCCTTGAAACTGGAACCCGAAACAGCATTGAGATATTATGATAGTTTTATATTTCATTCACGTCGCCTAGTTTTAGAAACAAAGCCATATCATCCTCCCTGGAAGATTTGAATATGCATAAAAATAATTTGCAACTATTACTGACACCCTTAGAAATATTAGTTTCTCCTTCCCTTGGAGTAGGTGACGGCCCACAGAGATGTCCTGGACGATAGCGTGGTTCAGCTTGCTTGCTTTCTGTCTGCAGGCGTTTGTCCACCGACAGCGACAGTTGGTGTTTAGTCTGTGAGTATGACAAACATTATTCAAGAGCGATATGGTGGGTGGGGTGGGGGCGCTGCACAGAATCTTTTACTTGAGGAGGAGAGTGGGCCTGAATGCAATTGGAATACGATCGATGGCACAGACAGGACAAGATGGCTGAGGAAGAGCGATGGTGTCCGGAGCAGGGGATTTGCCAGTGCTTAATGTGGTATCAATGATGGTTCGCCGCACAGTGGAGATGCTGCATGGAGTTTCACATGGCAGAGTAATTCTACTACTGATGGTGATTGGAATGAACAATCAGTACTTTAAACTCATTCAACTTGTTGTGTTTCTAATGTCATTGTCTCTCAAAGACAAATTAGTAATATATATATATATATAGTCAGGGCTCTGCCTTTATCCTTTTCACCCCGTTTCTCCTTCTTATATTCTCTCGCTTTCCTCTCAGTCTCTCACCCACGCACTCACGCTTTCTATCAAAATAACAACTTTAGAAATAGTTTTTAATAGGCTCAAAAATAAAATATAATTTAGGTCATATGTGTAAATGAAGAGAATGTAAAACATGATGAAACAAAAGCATAAATCAGTAAAGAGTATATTGTCTTTCTCAAGGCATGAGCTTCTGTTTGTTGACACATCTGATGTAAATTCCATTTCATCCCAAAGCGCTTCGGTTGTTTTAACTCCCAGCGGGGTCCCTCTTCCCGCAGCGTCTTCTTGAGCCCCTTCCAGACTTTTTGGAGGAAATAAGAAAATGTAAAACAAGTTATTTGAGTAAAATATCCAACGGAGAATCAGTTGTAAGCAGAGTGGAGAAAGTAACATGGATTGCATGAGGCTCTTTTCTGCTGCTTACATCCCTCACGTCCTTGTCAATTAGGGAAGAAGTCCCGTATGCCCCAGTGTGCATGACGCGTTGTGCTCAATCTATAATGGATGACCAAACATTAAATTACAAGTACTTTCTTCATCACTAGCTATGATTTCAAGTGGGTATTATGGTCTTGATGCCTCTGCTTGTCATTCTCCTCGTCTGGGATGTCGGTTCCCTTTGGTCTTTAATCCACTGGGCTATTTAAGGTACACAAGTAGCAGCTTTAAAAAGCTGATGGCGGTAGTATTAATAATTAAATAAATTGTGGACATGGAGAGGACTAACTGGAGCTGTGTCTAAGTTGTGGAAACGCCTGCCAGAAGCAGCATATAAAACAATGTTTTATAAGCTTTGGTGTCACCAGCATGAATTGTGAAGTTATGAAGTGGCCTTCAGAGGGGGAAATAAATCATTCTCGGCACAAGCGCTTCTGGGATGCTGGGAATTGTAATTGTAACCAACTGTTCACAGTTTGTAACCAACGTTAATTTCCAGAGAAGTGAGTAGTGAGTGAGGTTTAGAAGATTGCAAAATAAATCTGCCTGAAATATTCAGTAACGGATGATTAAGTAGATAAGTCTCCAATTTTTTGTTGTTGTTTACATTACTAATTTAGAGATATTGCCACATCAACTCTGCTGATTCCATTGTCTCATTATTCTTTCTGTACAAGTACTGTAAAGGTTACTGTCATTTAATCCCTCATGCTTGGAGAGTGCCATTGAACAGAGTTTTGCTAATATTTGAAGGTACTCTTTTTTTACACAACGTGGATTGCTAATTTATTTGAGTTTCGTTATTTTTTGTCTTATACGACAGTAGTTGTCAGCATGAGTCCCAACAGCCCTCATATTGATTAACAACGACTTCATTACTCCTCCTCGCCAAAAGGCCTCAAACGCCACTGTTTCCTAATGCTCCTGGTGTCAGATTGTTCGTGGGAACTAAGTAGGTTTGTGGTAAGTAAGATATGTTGTATTTTAAGACACAGCAGCCGTGGTTGAACCCAAACCCATGTGTACCGCAGGAATCTCTAAACACCAGAGTCCCAGACAACAAGCCATGGGAATCATTGCGTTATTTACCGTACGGACGAGAGGTGGTCGGTGGAAATGTTTGCTGAGTTGAAGCAATCATAGATGGCGTGATTACCCAATGTCTGGTTCACAGACTGATAGGGGTCCAAAAGTCTATTTGTTGAAGAGAGGTTGATGTATAAAAGTTATAGTGCTGTCAACAGTGTGCTAAAAAGAAGAAGGAGAGATGGAAAATGCTGATATTGGACACACTGTAGAAGAACCATAAGCTCGGGTTGATATTAATTAACCTCACAGGGCAATTTGCAGCAGCCACTCACATCCCTATTGCTGAATGGTTTTTTTGTTTGACTCCAGGGGATGATTTAATGATATCCGGATGTGAAGGCCTATTATTCATGATAATCTCCATTCAATATTGTTGTACCTCCCAGGCGTAATTTTCTTGTCATATAATCGTCATATTCTGCTGCTTGTTATGAGTGAAGGAGATTGTTGGTGGTCTGGGAATAATATATTTTTGGGTACAATTAGCTTTCATCTGTTGTTTTTCCTATTGCACAACCATTAATGGCATATTTGTATTTGGCAATACTGAAGCATTTACAATAATCTACTTTTATGAATCTGTCTTTGCTTAAATTAGTGTGTCCAATTACAGGGAGAGAGAGAAACACGTACTTTTCCAATTATATTCCATCATTTTGGCATTCTGTTCCTCCCACAGGGTAATTACTGTCATGTGCACATTATTGAGTTTTCAGTCATAATAAAATCACTGGCCGTGTTTGTTTACCAACTATTGACATTTTCAGGGGATTGCAATATGAGAGCTCTTACAATATGGTCTGATGGATGAAGTTTGATTGTCTGTGATGTGAGCCATAGTGGTCTGTCTTTATGTTACAAACTAAATTTATTCCCGCTGTCACAAATTTAAAGTAAACTTTTTTCCATCTCTAAATCATTCAGGATCGAGTACACAAACAGTGAGAGATGATATCTGTATAAACACGTGTAAATCATCCACGTTGTCACAAATGTGCAATGTGAACTCACAGGGTGCCGCACTGTAAAACAAACTGCACATAAATCGTTGTTGCATGATTTAATGTTGCATACATCACCGAATGTCTAATATGAAAACACTGAGGCAAAACATGCTACATTTAACATTTCACATTCATCAAACACTCTATAAATATCTTTTAATACATTTTTAGGGTTATATTTACAGTGTTGGTAGGGGCCTAATATAGATGGCCACATTGCTGTATATGAAATGCATCCATAGAAGTTGTGTTATTAACCTCTTCTGTCCCTTTTAAAAAGGATCTTTTTAAAAGACCTCCTGAAATCAGTGTTGAATATAGTGTATATAACAGGATTTAGAGAGCTATTGCAGTAACTGAGCCAGAAAAACGTTTTGAACAACGTCTCCGGCACACAGCAGGTGTCACACACAGCCGTGAGCGTGTATGTAAAGAAAAAGGGGAACCAGCACAGAACAAACACCCCCATGACCACGGCCAGAACAAAGGTGAAGCGCCGCTCCCTCTGATGCCTTCCTTTCCACTTGGCCGCACTCACACGGGGCTGTGGAAGGGTTCCTCCGGGCTTCTTCTCAGCCGCTTTGGTTGTTCGTACACCCCTCCTCTTCCTCAGAGAACAAAGGACGCTTTCGTTCCCATCAGACGAGGAAGGCTCCTCCTCAACGTCTAACCCATTGATCTCTCGGCCTCCCGCCTCCCTCCCCCCTCTGTCTTTTCTTTCCAGGGGGTCCGAGCCACATTTTGTGTCTTCGGGATTGCGACACTCTCTCTGCCTGTCGCCCGGCTGGGCTCTTGCTCTTTTCTTGGCGATCTGGTATATTCGAACGTACACCATAATCATGATGACACAGGGCGCAAAGAAAGAGGCAGTGCTGGAGAATAAGATGTACCATTTCTCCTCATTGATTTGACATTTCGGGCTGTCTTCCTTGCCCTCGTCCTTTTTCATGGTGATGAGCGGAGGGAATGAAATTATCGCCGCCAGTACCCAAACTACCAAGAGCGTGCATTTAATCCTGCGAGGCGTCCTCCTCAAGTTGTACTCGATTGCTTGAGAGACGGACCAGTATCTGTCCAGGCTGATAGCACACAGGTGGACAATGGACGAGGTGCAGAAGAGCACGTCCAAAGCCAGGTGGATTTCGCACCACACTTTGCCAAAGTACCAGTAACCCATCAGTTCGTTCGCTAAAGAGAACGGCATCACCGAGGTGGCAACCAGAATGTCTGCACACGCCAGAGAGACTAAAAATAAGTTCTGAGGGGCTCTCAGGGCTCGGCTCGTCATCACGGCAATTACCACCATTACATTTCCAAACACAGTTAGCAGGATGAGGATACCCACAAGGATTGTCAATGGCACAGCATACAGGTGCCTGCCAGGCAAGGTCTCATTTCCGCCGGTGAAGTTAGGACAACCCATCGGGATGAGTTGTCGGGTCGATGATTATTTCCAGCCAGTGCTCTTTTAGAAGGTTTGGCGGCTGCGCTTGCCAGTTTCTATTAATATTATTCATTCAGGAACACAGCATCAGAGGATGAAGTCCCACGGGAGAAGAAACCTGTGCTTCTCTTCCTCTTTGTCAGTAAGTAAAGAGACACAAAATATTGAAAAATATTGAAAAATGTGTGTTCATATAAAAAATATTTAAAGAAATAAAGAGAACATTGTAACATTAGTCCCACTTTTCAAAATTATTTTTAAGACCAATATTTTCCTTGAAAATTATTTTTTTCATCCAGCATCATTTTTAGCATAACAACTTTCATAAAACAGACTTACATTGGAGATGATGCTGGCTCAGGGAGACCTTGTCATCTGTTGCTGCTGAAGGGGAGGGTGCGTTGTTTTATATGGGCTTGATCTGACGCTGAGGACGAGTGAGGACGAGTGAGGACGACTCCTCTCCAGTGAGATCAGAAATGGGCGGAGTTCATCTGCTGCTGGAGATTCAAAAAGCAATGCCGTGTTGCTCTCACACTCTGAAACCACAGGCTGATTATGACAATAACAACGCTTTTGATTTATAGATTTAATATCTGCGCTATATTAAATTCCATGGATTAAGTGTACACTCCTTCTGGTTTAGCAGTTCTGTTTTATGAGCAAAATGTTCTCATGTATCCTGAAAGAAAGAAAAACATAATATTGTCGTGATGTTAAAGTAGATAACAAGCAAAGCATGCCAATGACCATGCATAGCTGGTTACCTACTTTAGGATTGGTACGTCATATATTTAGACAGACACGCCAGGAGACAAGTTTTACTCTAATAAGTTAATGATATTTATTATTATCAGTGTTAAAAGGGTTTTAGTTTTCTGACGCATCACTCTTGTGAGTGTGTCTACTTTTGTGTGTGTATCTGTTTCTACATATACACAAACAACACCAACCATGACTCATACGGTTTTGCTATATTTGCAATACACAGTAGAGTATCATAGTTCAGCCTCTGCATTCCATTATGGGACAATTAGGAAACTGAAGATGCCACTAGGGACGCTGACGCGCGGCTGTTGACTTCATCTGATCTCGCTTGTTATCGCGAGAGCGTCCGTCGGGGACTTCCGGTCGAATAATTGTGTACGGTGAGAAGGAACGCGCACTGTTGTCCTTTTCAGTTGTCGCTTTGGCAAATTGTCGATTGAAGATTTGGATGCCTGCTGTATTTAACGGTCAAGAGCAGTTATACCGAAGTAAGATTGACACCGACCCCTCTTCCCTTAAGCTGTGATAACCCTCGGCCGTTATTGACAGCATTAACGGTTGCCATCATACGTAAATTTCCCGTCGACGAAAAAGAGGCCGAGGGATGTTGCTAACCTTCCTAGCGTAAGGCTAACGCTAACGTTGATCCTTAGCGTTGACGTTATATCATGTTTTTTTATTTACAGGGAGATTTTAGCACAACGGTTTCACTGGTTATATAAACGATATACTACACTAGTCTTTTTTGTTATGTTGTTGCTAATTTAATACCGTTTGCTTAACACGCGCATGCTTAAACATTAGCGTTTCGGTCGTGCTAATTGAGCTAAGTTGACCCATTTGTTACCACGTTTTAGTAGAGAACGCTCTTGTTTTTGTCAACACACAGATGTCGGACGACTTAACGAAACAGTTGAGCAGCTACAAAGCGCAGCTACAGCAAGTAGAAGTTGCTTTATCCACCGACCAAGAAAATGAAGACCTCCTTAAACTCCAGAAAGACTTACAGGTTGGTGTAAATGTGAAATCATTTTCCATTGAAGGAGCGTATTCGTCATTGCCAAATCCGTTTATAAGGATGTGGTGGTTGTACTGTTCTAAGAGGAAAGTGATCATCTAACGTTAATAACTACTGAAATAGCTTCTTCGGAAGAGGGCTGTTGTGTACACAATTAGAGGAAGACCGATGCCAGTGTGCATTTTGTTTTAGTGTAAATACAACACCTAGTTTAGTGTAAATACAATGCCAGACAAAGGTGTGGGTGTACTTTCTCATTCAATTGAATTACAAGGCATGTCCAAACTTTTGCATCAAGCATCAATGCCGAACACAAAAAATAGTTTGAAAAAAGTGTTTGCTAAGTTGTGAAAGATGCACATTATGCAAGGAAATAGGTAATGTATGTACATGCAAAGATTACTATAATATAGGGTTTGTACAATGCACCAAATAACAATATTTTTACAGTATTAAAGCAATGAAGGGTAAGTACTAACAACAAAAGAGATTGAGGTCAAATATGTGTAAAACTAAAATAGTTCTGGGCATTGCACACATGAAATTCGGAAAATGAAATGCTGTTATTAAACTCTTTTTTTTTTAAGCCTTTCTAACTTTAGTATTGTGAAACATATTCTTACATTTGAACAATATATAAGGTTTTCATTACGGGTTTTCAATTGCATGTTTATGTTTTTGTATTTAGAGTTTAGACTTTTAATATTCAGATCGTATTGACTTGGTTTAAATAAGCATTTTCAAATGATCTTTCTAGATTGCTAACCCTGAATAGGGCTTAATTTAAGAAAAATATCTCTGTCACACCTCTGGACATTGTCACCTTTTTAAGGGGGAACTCATAAAGATTTCGTGACCATTTGATTGCGTTTCTTCTACAGGAAGTCATTGATTTGACAAAAGACCTCCTGACCTCGCAGCCCGCAGAAAGTACTTCCAGCACCAATGGCTCAGACGCCGTACCCCAGAAGCATGGCTGGAAAGTGGGGGACAGCTGTTTGGCAGTTTGGAAGCAGGATGGACAGTGAGTATCACCAGCCTCGTCTGATGAAAATAATATATAAAATTGCCTTCTAGCAGTAACATTTAAGTTTACTTACATTCGGATAATGATGTTAAGGATGGGCTTCTGTCCATCCTTGTTATTTATTTGTCTTCAGTTATATAAAATGTTCTTTTGGGTGGAGAAACCGCCTGCAGCAAATTGTTTTGTTTGTTGTCAGGGTTTTTAGGTCTGTTTTAAGCACTTTTACTGCTGATATACCACAAGTTGTTAAAATCCCACCTGCATACTGATAGATAACAATGTATCTTAAAATATGCATAAACTGCTCATCTCATATCACAGCTGCTCAGAAAGAATGATAGAAACATCTACCAGGAGACACTTTTCAAAACAAAGGCATCGCCTTAAGGATCCAATGTACAGTGGAGATTGGCTCAGTGTGGATTTATTCCCTCTTGCAACACAACCGTCCCTACACAATCTTTTTGTCGCTAAAGAAAAGGACTTTAAGTCCCTAAACAAGTGTGAAGATGAGCAGCTTTCGTTTTCAATCCATGTAGGTTTGACTTAAAGGAGCTCATAAGTCAGAAATATGAGCAATAAAAAGACCTGCACTGAATCCAATGGTCTTGTATTTAGTATTGTATATTGGTCTAGACATTAAGTAGATCTAGAGTATTTGGCTCGTACTCACCTGCTTACAGGCGTGATTCTTTGGCAGGGTGTATGAGGCTGAGATTGAGGAGATCGACCGGGAGAACGGCACTGCCGCCGTGACCTTCGCTGGGTATGGGAATGCAGAAGTGATTCCTCTGCAGAACCTCAAGGAAGTAGAGGAGGGGAAACGTTCCAATGAGGATGGCAGTCTAAAGCCCAAATCAAGGTAAAAAACTAAACTCATAAACATTTGTGTTCATCCTGCTTATTACACATTTACGGTAGCTATAGGGATTCACATTGGACTGTACTCATGCCTCCAGTTACTCTAATTAGTCACTGTTTTTTTGGGGGGGGGGGTTAATATACAATGTTTTAGTCTATACAGTAATATAGACGCATATATTTTGTTCTTGGTTGTAAGGGATTAAATCTGTTTCTCTTCCTCGTCTCTGTAGGAAAGAGCAGATCGCAGAGCAAAGAGAGTATAAGAAGAAGAAAGCCCAGAAGAAGGTTCTGAGAATGAAGGAATTGGAGCAAGAGAGGGAAGAACAAAAGTCCAAGTGGCAAACGTTCAACAACAAAGCCTACTCAAAGAACAAGAAAGGACAGGTAATTTCTCCTTCCTTTTACCGTCTTATTATCAAAATTTATAATCCGTCAATTTTAACTTTAAATCAATATAAGAAATTTGATTTAAAGATCATCTAAATGTTTACATCAGAAAGATTTGAGCACTTTCCCCCACTAGCTCATCCTAGTTGCGCGAATATAGTTTTTGTAATTGTATGTGTATTTTATAAATTAAAAGTGGTATGTATATATATAGTCAATAATGACTAATGTTGTTTGTTTTTAGGTAAAGAGGAGCATATTTGCATCTCCAGAAAGCGTCAATGGGAAGGTGGGAGTGGGAACGTGTGGCATCGCGGACAAGCCAATGACCCAGTACCACGACACGTCGAAATACAACGTCAGACATCTAATGCCACAATGACCTGATATTTCCTGTGTAAAATAATCACTGTGTACAACATGTATCGGTGCATTTCCATTGTGTTTCTACAAGATTTATGTTTCCCAAGTAAAGAATGGAATTGCTTGCGCGCCATTGTTTGTAATTTCGATGTAGTTTTTCTTATATATTATGTAGGTACAACAACAGAAAATCCAAACGGGGGGGTTGGAACGATGCGGCCGGCTACACAAGGACAGACCGTGGTGTTGTAGAGTGACGTGTGCGTCCAGGCTCCACTGAGGCCAAATACCTGCTAAGAGAAGACTAGATATACACCAACAGATTTGGTTTTAAACATTCGCCCATTGTGGGGGGGAAGTCTTAATGTCAATCATGGCGTTGAGTTGACATGCCGGAATTTTTTGTTTTTAAAATGTGTATATAACAGTGAAATAAACATGGTTTTGTTTTCTTTCCTTTTTTTTTTGCAATTATTGCCTCCACCTCGTTTTGACAGTTTTTACATGATCATTTCACTGTTGTCCCATCCAGTAGGTGGCAGTAAAGACTTGTAATAATATTAATGAATCATGTCTGTTAATACCCCCCCAACCCCCCTTTGCCACACGAGTCTGAAGCGTCTTTTGTTTCGCTTCATGAACACTGACGGCTAAATGCAGGATTCATTTATGTAATACTCGTCTGTCTAAAACACGACCGTGAAGTTGGAAATGTGTTAATCGTGGTAGACATACGCCAAAAAAAGAGACATTGTCTGGGCGGTAGAGGTTTATTAGGATTGTTGGGGCAGTTATCAGGAAGTGTACATGGATACTAGCAGGGGACCAGCAGCATGTTTTGCAAAAAAAAAAAAGTCACCTTGGCGGGCTGAATTAGCACAAGAGAAACTTTTTGGGGGTGTGCTTTGACATACTTCCTTAACAAGTCTTTTTCATAGTGCATTTTATAGATTCGGGGAGTGGGGGGGGGGGTAACAAGGAACTTTGTGCAAGAGTCATACGCTCATGTTAAGACACAATTTGGTGGTGATCTTAGGACTTGGACCAGTCTCGTATTACAAATGTCTTATTTGGTTTCATTGATTCTAAAAGGTCAGCAGTCCAAAATACATATAATTGTTAATGGGTAGTTGTTTGTATGCTACACTGCATAAACACTACAGTATTAAACATTGCAAGTATAAATCAAAATTTTCTGTAGTGCTCCCGACCTTAAGATTTGTCTATCCATACAAAAGGATAAATACGGTAGCTTATTCTTTTTAAATCAATTACAATCATTTTGCCTACTGAGTATTGGTATGTGACTACCGGGGCAAGTGGGAAACAAACTGCAATTTGGTGTCGGAATAGTGTGGAAAGAGCCAACGCTACAGCTGTGATAGAAGCAGAAGCTTTATTGCTTCCAGCCTGTGCGCGACAGCTCATACTGTTTAAATCAAATTGAATTTGTGCACAGCAAGAAATGAAAGAGATTTCATTCTTTCAACAAAATCTGACGTAATGCTTTCAAACTTTCGGCGCTGCAAATGCACCATTTGGGTAAATTTCATGTCAAGTAATTTGGTAAACTATTTCTTTAGAAGATTATGAAGAAAACTTAAGTGTTTTTTTTCAAGCATGACGAAATACTTGGCTACATTAAAATGAATTAGACCAAAAATAAATACTATAATCATACACAAAATAAATTAGAATAACAAGGTTGGACTGCGCCACCTGTTTGGGATACGACTATTTTCAGTGACTTGGATTGGTGACGTGTGTCAGTCTTAAAGCCGAGGGTCTAGGAGTGTAATGAACATTTCGGAATCACAGACATTGCAGCCCTTGTCACTGGCTTTGTACACTGTCAACAAGTGCCATCTGGACATATTATCCAGACAAAAAAAAAGGGGGCCAATGTTATTACAAGGCCAATGGAGCAAACAGCCACCATGGAGAGCTTCTAGCTGGTATTGGGTTTTTAGTGTATTTGCTGGTGTCAGTGTTGGACACTGGTGCGTGGCTCCTCTGGGGTCACTGGCGAGTGCAGCTAGGGCTGATTCAAGCTGGTAATGGGCTTAAGGGACTTTCAGGTGAGAAAGGACAAAACTGTATGTTGCCAGAGAAGTTCAATTTGAGGCTGCTTCTGGAAGGAGTGATGAAGTTAAGGCTGGTTCTCGGGGGGAGGGAGAAGGAGGGGTGGGGGGGGGAGGCTGCCTGCCTGTTCCTACAAAGGCCCCGTTAACATAAACTTGCAGAGGGAGAATGGAGCGGCCGGCCGGTACTGCTGAGGGCCGCAGAGGAACGTGGCGGCTGGTGCTTCAGGCGGAGAAGGCCAGTTTCACGCTGCAGGTGGAGTAGCCCTCGTCACTGGCCGAGCTCTGCTGGCTGCTGAGGTCATCCAGGTCACTCGTACCGCTGGTGCTCACGCTGTCCATCTCTCCGTGGGAGAACTCAGTGCTTTCTACGTCAATTTCAATCTCCTCTGCACATGAAAAAAAACACACACACACACACACAGAAAGCAAATGAACACAGATGATTTGCTTGCCTTAGTGTACGTGATGCTGCACGGTTTTGCCCATGGCGTAAGGCTCTGATTCGGGACACTGACCTCTGTCCGACCCCGAGTCCACGTGGGACCCCTGGCTGTCCGTGCAGACCCTCTCCCTGTCTCCATGGGTCTGCAGCTGGGAGAGCTGCCTCTGCAGGTGCCGCTGTTCCCTCTCCAAGGTCTCCAGCTGGTGGAGGCTCCTCCGGTCCAGCTCTTCAAGTTTCTGGATGAGAAGAAGAAGAAATGGTTTATTGTTTTGTTCTGTAAAAATCATCGAGCAGATCAGTGTGTGTGTGTGTGTGTGTGTGGAGATGGCACGAATAACGTAGCATTGATCTTCCTCATGATTAACACACTGCCTGCGCGAGAGGATGGTGAACTTCCCTCCTGACTGGTTGGATTCTGGAGGAGTAGCTGGTGTCTTTGTGTGTGGTGAATATAAGTGAAATATGACTGGAAGCAAAAGGTAGAGTTGCTTCATGGGTAATATAAATGTTTCATTTTGATATTTAGATTATAAAATACATTTAAAAAAGACAGCGTTTTTTACAAATGCCAAATGCTAAATTAAATCAGATGAAGAGCTCTTTTCTCTCACTGCAGTCAGCCAGGTAGGTTGAACCCGGTACCATATGGGGATCTTTTCCAGGCGCACAATACAGAGTTTATTCTTTTGGTTTTTGCTGCCTGCTCCTGCTCCTGCTCTGCCTTTCTCCTCTCACCTCCGGTTGCAGAAATACAACACAGAGGCATTGAGGGCCCACGTTTCCTGGACTTTAAACCGGCCGGTCCAAAGTCAACGGTGGACAACACACAGTAGGTACTTTATCCCCCCGCTGTGATAACCTCCCACACACTGTTTCCAGGAGTGCTCTTAATTTTTCCTGACTCTTTTCCTCCACAAGCTGGACACAAGAAAATCCAATATTTGCACCAGCCCGAAAATTGTATCTGGCTGAGACTGTGGCCCCCCGGGGGAGCCAAAGTGCAGTCCTGGATGCTTCGAGGCTCCTGGGCCGCTGGTGCAGTCCGGACACACTCAGCTCAAACACTACGACTGATCTGGTGGTCTTAAGATGAATCGAGTCAGTGTTTCTATTCACATTCTCCTGTAATGGGAAAGTCACATGAAAGGCTCGGAATCCTGGAAAAGGGAGGTCTCGGCTCCCGCTGGAGGGAGATTTGTATGAAATAAACAAGCAGCAACCATATTCCCCTGCTGCTGAGTCCATAGTGACTTTTTAATAGTTCATAGTTTAGCTAATGACCACCTGTAGAACACCTAACTTCTCTATTGCTGTACAGAGTCAACATCTCATTTAACCACGTGTAACGTGACTTTAGTTCCAATATAGTGTCCGTTTGCCGTTCACTGATGTGTTTGCTTTCTTACCCTTTATACTCGTGATGCAACTGAGAACAATGTACCTCCAGAACACCAAGAGCGATAAAAGACCAAAATACAATGTTCTAAAAAATTGAAAAAACTGCATTATATCATCCTGCAGTCAACTGTTATTTACTCAAGACGATCATAATGAAGCGAGGGGATCAGTTCGTAAATCCTCTGATGCTTTTACTTTCGAGCACACAAATGTACAGAATTCCGCCCTCCCCTGGTAGTACAACACCACGGGGGGGCTACCACACCTTGATATGTGCTTTGGCCTTGTTCAGCAGTCCCAGTGTGGTGTGCCGACTGCAGTCCGGCCCCAGAGGGATGAGGGACTTCAACCTCTCCAAGCACAGGCGGAGATGTGCTCGTCTGCAGGGGGGAGGGGGGGGGGGGGGGGGGAGACGTAATCAAGACGGGTCATTTTTCTCGCATGGACTAATGGGCATTATGTGACAATTATTCATGACAAAACGAGGAGTTTCCAGACAAATGTATAATTGTCCTCTAAACCGATGGTGATTAAGTGAGGTCGTGATATCTACTCCTTACCCAATGTGATTAGCAGGAGCAACCGATCAAGCCATTTGTTTGGTCTTGATCAATTCTAATTAATCCACGTGTGATGAGCAATGTAACAGTCATAATATACATTTACGCACTGGATTTATTTGTTTATCCATTTTCGCTAATCAACCGCGCTCAATCGGACTTTTTTGCAATTACGTACGGATCTAAAATTTGAAAACTGTCCTGTTTCTGATCCAGCGAAGCCTGTGGGCCCGAGGATGCCGACCAAATGCAGAAACTGGCAAAGGACACTCGTAATGTAGAAAAATGTAGGTCACGTTGTGATGTCATCTCTTCGCTCTGCATCGGCCACCATTTTGTGATACAAAAATAAGCCTTGGCCTTGAAGGTGGCATGTTTACTCGTCCCCCCCCCCCCCCGCCCCGGTGCATCTCTCCACCCGAGACGCACACGGCTCCCTTTTCGAGGAGTAACTGAGCATTTCATTTTCGGATGAATGTGTGTCCTGCTCAGAGCACTGGCTGCCTTATCCTGTACCCGCAGCACAGCGAGCCGCCGGTAAATTTGCAGCTGAGACTCTGAGGAAGGAGCCTTGTTGTCTGGAAACAGACGTTTCCCATTTGCTGACTGGGGAGATGTCTGCATGTCCTCCAGGAACAGTGCCGCCACAGAGGCGCCGCATTGCACCTCCCCTTTTAGTTGCCTTGCAAAATTGCACACTTGCATTCATACACTCCAATTTTTTTGTTGAAGTTCTGTGATGATCATGCGGGGATTTACAGGCCTGCTGTGCATCTCGTGTTGAAATGGTACGCACAGTAAAATATGCAAACATGGCACGCTGGTAGTTTATCAGCTTGAAGCTCCATTTAGTTGCGGCTTGCTTCTGAGATAAAATATCTCATTTACTTCACGAGCTAAAAATGTCTTTTCTCCTTCTTCTGTATGAAATCACTTTTTCATGACAGTAGTCAATTGAAGTATGATGACAATTCAACATGACTAACCAGTCACAGCATTGTACTGTTTTCATTGGGTTCCTGTTTCATGTCTCCTTAGTGAATTGTTCACATCACTTTTTTTCATGAACATGCATAAAATTGACTTCTTCAATTTAGTTGTTCTCACCTATTTTTTTCCAGTTCATTGTGTGCTGACCTGTTGAAATCATAAATATATAAACAAAAGTGTTATACAAGCTTTAGTGATGCAGAATACAACATATTTCATAATCTATATCGACAAACCAAATCCAATGGCTGCAATTTTGGCAACATCATACCACACCATCATGCATGCAAATGATAATATGATGTTTAGAATGATTAGTTGAGTTTATCAGGATGTTGTTATTCCTTATATCAATAAAAACAACATCACTTTCATATAAATTATATTAGGCCTAATTTGAGGACCTTTTGTGAGACATTAACCTACCTATTATGAATATTGTCCGATTTCCTGTTCTTGGATTTACGCTGTTTCAGCTGTGGTGCAGTCTGGGTTTCTGGGTATGTGGAAGCATAACCATGCTCACACTCTGGTAATGGAAATGAGCAGGAGGATTAAAAAATATCATACATTCTCTACAAATATGCTACAGGCAGAAGGCTTCGCGTGGGTTTAGCTTTCCATGATGGCAGTGACATTGTTTGGACCTGAATCCCAAATGGCATCGTAATGCGTGTGCAGAGGCAACTAAAATTAATTAAACTAAAATATGAACATTTCAGTTTAATATAAATATAACCCTTCTTAAAAAAAGGTTAATATCAGTGCGCGCATATATTATTTCTTCATAAAAGTAGAATACAGTGTAGTTTTCTTATGGTTGCTTAAAATCGCCAACATTTCCCATGAGCCCCCTTCCAAGTAACATGTGACGTCATGCGCAGCCGGCGTGTGATTGGCTGTCTGACGTGACTCCTGCGCTGGGAACATGTGTCCCGACCAATGAAAACTTTACAATTTGTTCCATGTGGAAACCATGTGAACGACACACAGAAGGAAGCAGCAGCTGCTTCTGCAAAGAACAAATGGAAATAAAGAGGAAATAAACTGCAAATCGCAGTTTATTAGTGCAAGGCCGTGATGTTTGTGAGATAATACGATACTTTAATTCCAGAAGCAAAAACAAAAGGAGCTACGTTTGAAACAATTGGAAATTGGGATGTTCAAACATTACAAATATCTAGGCAACATGAGCCAACCGACATGCTCTACATATACAAGACTGTTTCCAGTATATAACTAAGTAATCATGCTTACTACCCCCCCAAGAAGAAGTCCGTGTTAATGGGAGCAGAGCGTGCAGCTGAAGGCTGTCGCTGCAGCGTCAGCTTTTTCCTGGCGATGCAATTTGTTTCTTTCTTCTCCTTTGAACTGATGACATCTTAGACGCGTAAAGTGGACGAAAGTCCACTATTGTTTCTTTCCAGTTAGCAGGTGAAACACCGTTGGCTTCGGTCGGGGGGGAGGGGGGGGGGGTCGCAGCTCATCTGTCCGCTGCGCGTCTTTTGTCGCCTTCGCCTCTATTGTTGTCTGCTCGGCGCATTACGCGTTAACAACCCCCCCCCTTCTGCTGCTGCCCGCTGTGTTACTTACTTCCGTAGCTCTTCTCCACATTTTCCAGGTAATTCGCCGCGTCGAGCAGCACTTGCACGGTCTTCGTGAAAGTGCCGATCCGGTCCATTGCGGAACATTTGGAGACGGAAAAAAACCGTCGCCGGAGGAACAAAAGTCGGACGGTTCTCCGAAAACGTCGCCGGCGCGTCAGACTCCCGACGGAAGCTCCACGGCTCTCAGCTCGCTGCGCCGTCGCGTGCACCTCACCATGTTCACTTTAGGATGACTATGTGATGGGGGGAGGGAGGGGGGTGGAGGAGGTGGAGCAGGAGGAGAGGTGGTGAGCGGTTGAGTCGCTCTCCTCGTCCCGTCTGCGCACTGGGGAATGAAGCCGCCGGCCCGGTGGACTCGCCGTCCTCAGCCACTTGCCCTACTTGCCGGATAATCCCTCCCACTGACGCGCGCGCGCTCATTGTCAGAAACCTCGCCGTGATATTATCCATGCTGCGCGCGCGATGCCCGCTTGCCTTTAGTGCTTCGTGTCACCTGACAAACCGAACCGAATAGTGAAATGACCCCGTTGGGTTTGAACGTGGGGGGGTATATTTGTTTTGTCCCAGAAGTTCTGAGTGTTTTTCAGGTGTTTTCTGCCACATTGATCCGGGTGTAGTTTGAATGTTCATGCAGGTCCATCTGTCTCTCCGGGTGTATTGCGTAGTTCTCACATAGAAATAACAAGTAATCCAGCAGAGAGATCACGCTTCATGTCGGAATGAGCCATCGGCTGCAGGTGGCTTCAGTTCATGTACCTGATAGTGGAAGTAACCACCACTCTCCTCGTCGTTAAAGTTCATTGAGTCGACTTTCACGCTTGCTTTTCCATCCTCCGTCACCGTGAAGGACGGATGAGGGCCCGAGGCGCAGGGGCCCTGCATCTACGAGGCCCAGCCATGCGTGGCGGGGCCGCGTTGTGCGCCTCCCAGACAATGGGTGCAGATGGCTGGACCCGCTGCAGATGTGGCCGGGCCTGTGACACACACACACACACACACAGAGGGAGAGAAAGAGAGGGAGAGCGGGAGAGAGAGAGAGAGCACACCCTCCCATGGAGTCTACTTCAGCTGCCTGGCGAGGCCCGATGCACACAGACGGTCCTGATCACAACACTGGAACAGAGACGCACTCTTCGGTTGCCAAAGCAGGCACAGTTTGTGGAAAAGATGTGATGCTCTTACAAACTCAATAAGGCCTGTGTTTGGAATACTGTGACCCCCCCCCCCCCCCCCCCCCCCCCCAACGGGAGGTAATCTGAAAAGCCTGAGGATTACAACCAGCGGCTCGGTTGTCACAGAGGAGGCAAAGTCACACAGGGCTGCCGTGTGTGTTCATCAAAGAATGTGACAGACGTCCCTCGGTGGTCTCGCGGCGGCGTGCGGTGCACAAGGCTTTGGGGGACGTGGTGGCGTTCTCCGAGAGGACGGTCTCGGGTGGAGGAGCCTCGTGGTGCAGCGGCAGACCCCCCCCTCCCACCTCACTCCGCGTTGTTTAAAAGGACAATGGGTGCACTTTGCCCCGAGGTCACAGCTTAAGGACACTCCGGCAGGCCAGACGTATGTCACCTGCTCCCTCCTCTCCTCTCCTCTCGTCTCCTCTCCCCTCCTCTCCTCTCCTCTCCCCTTCTCTCCCCTCCTCTCCTCTCCTCTCCCCTTCTCTCCCCTCCTCTCCCCTCCTCTCCCCTTCTCTCCCCTCCTCTCCTCTCCTCTCCTCTCCTCTCCCCTCCTCTCCCCTCCTCTCCTCTCCTCTCCCCTCCTCTCCCCTTCTCTCCCCTCCTCTCCTCTCCTCTCCTCTCCTCTCCCCTTCTCTCCCCTCCTCTCCCCTTCTCTCCCCTCCTCTCCTCTCCTCTCCTCTCCTCTCCCCTCCTCTCCTCGGCACCGGCGGAACACGGGAGAGCTCAGCGCTAAGCTTTTTCTTCCTCGCACTGAAAGGCATCGTTCACAACTTTTAGAGCCATTTCCACGAGAATAAGTGGGGCGTTGTGTTACCCTCAGAGTCACAAGTGCGTCTTACTTCATAATAATTGTAATATTTTCTCAATGTTGCACATTTTTAAATGTCGATTTAAATGCACGACCCTTTGACCTGATCCTCTTGTCGTCTGCTTGGAGGTGGGGGTTTTTTTTGTGGGGGGGGGGGGGGGGGGGGGGGGGGGGGTGATACTGTCACTCCCCCAACATGAACACCTGTTGGAGACACCAAATCCCCTCTTTGTCTCCACAGTTCCCTCAGTGCGTTGCCATGACAACGGCCATTCATATCATGGCTGAAGACTGATTACACAGCCTCACACGGTCAATTATGGCTGAACAGAGCGCATTGTTTTAGGGAGGGGGGGGCGCTGCTCCTTCAGAGAAAGGGGGGGGGGGCTGTGGGTTAGGGTTAGCGTTTCCTACAAAGCTTTATACGGGACATTTAGCTCCAGTTTCACACCACACCAGGCTGAAATAAATGCATAAGTAACTGTGTTTGAGTATAGGATCAGGGATAACGGATAACGTCGCATGCTTTTTACTCAATAAGCGAAAGAACATTAAAACCCGTTACAGAAACATAGATTTTATTACACCTTTCAAAAGACCGGTGACTAATGTCAAGCACCACGGAGGAAACCCAGGCGGCACAAAGAGCAATGTAAACAATGCAGGAAGGTAACGGCACTGGGCACACAGAGCACAGGAGGAATACAACTTGTGAACACTGTGCACTGAGCTTCATCGGGTGGAACTAAAATGATTAAAATACATGTTAAAATGTAGTTAATAGATTGTACTGTCACATTTCATCGTTTAGCATTTGGTTGAGCGTAACAAAAGAACTTCACAAAAACAGACTATTTACAAAAGGCAAAGAGTTCGCTCCCTTCGGGCCAAAACAAATCGTTCACATTATAGACTGGGATGTTAATATATATATATATACGCATGGTCCTCTACTTCATGTCAAAGTCTAACAGCGGCTGTGAAGAAGAGCTTTCCGACACCGCGTTGCCACCAACTGACGAAAATGAGTCAAAACATCGATCACTTTCTCAACGCGTCTGCGATTGAGCCACCGGCACTTCCTTTGTCCGGACGTCACTTCTGCACACGTCAAACTCGTGTCGCTCGTAAACACCAATATGCCAGGATACTCACATAGCAGGGCTCTTCCTGTTAGTCACAGTCGATTCCTGGTCACTATTACAATAAAGCAGCAACCATGGCAACAATACCACCGACAAAAACATAAAAAAAATGCTGTGAATTATTACTGAATTATCCGTCACAGCATGTTTAGTATAAGAGTTAGTATATAAGTAAAGACTGTCAAATCATTCCTTTAACTACCAAACACTATATTGTAATACCTAAAATATAAACCAACATATATTATTACAAGGTAGTATAGCTATGAATGTGTTCGTACTTCTTACGATGCTGAACGCTGTATAATGTTACTATGTTCAGTCACTGTCACACACACAACTAGTGTGATTGTTAAGTTTAAGAGTTATACAAAAGAAATTCCTAGCTTTCAGTATACATTCAACAGTGAACTTGTGCAAAAGGAAGAAAAAAAAGAAGAAAAAACACAAGAACACAATCAGATTTTTTCCTAACCTTTGAATCCCATTAAAATATGGGTAATAACCACAGAGATGCAGTTTGGCGTTCCCCCTCCATTCGATTTGATTATGCTGAGCCCTTTGGGAGTGGTCAATCACAAATTCTCACGTGGAAGAAACTTCCGTATTACTTTTTGCTGGCACGTCTTGGAAAAACTTTCACAGGAATTAATGGCTGTGAATGAGAGAAGGCTTTAAAAACAACCCGGTCCCGGGAGGCTTTCTGACTAAATGTCTTTTCTGTACTTCACTTCCTTTCAACGAGATTGAAATTAAGAAAGCGACGCAGACGTCTTCACGGCAAAACACACCTGTTTTCTTTTTTTTCCTTCTTCTTTTACAGTGAATGACCTCAGGCCTCGGTTTTTTCTTTCTCGTCCTTCTTCTTCTTGCTCTTTTTCAAGAAGGAAGGTGCGCGGAACTTCTTCTTCTTCTTCACCGGCGACTTGGTCTGGCTCTCGGGCGTCTTCTCGTTGGACGTGATCGAGATGTCGACCGTCTCCGAAGTGCTCAGGCTCAGCTTGGACACCTCGATGCTCAGGTCCTCGTCCGTCTCGTCCAAGTGGTCTTTCCCATTGAGTATTGTGTCTGTCAAAACGAGGATGCAGATTTCTACAGATTACACCGGATGGATGAGAAACACAGAACCAAACAGCTGCTGCTGGCCATTTGAAATCATTAGAATTTCAGCGGCTATTGACCAGCTAATTACCTTGTTTGGTTGGTGTCATTAAGGGAGAGAGGGAAAGGGAGATGGTGGAGCCGTCAAATGTGGTCATCTCATCTGCGTCCGTGGCATCGCCGTCTTCTGTGAAAGGGTAACAGTCGTCGGAGGCTTATTGGCATTGCTGCATTATCCAAAGTCACAGCGTATAGAATATTAAACATGACTGATGAGGCGGTTTCCTGTCTGCAGTCACAACCAACACACAAATTGCTTTGAGAAGACCAACGTCTGCAGCTCATCTCTGACCGATCCGATGGGCTGACATCATAGCCGAGAGGAAAAATGAAGCCGCGGACCGACAAATCTGCTTCCCGCGGGTGTTTTTGCAGGAATACCCTCATTTGAGTGTCCGTGGTTGAAACATTTCCTGCAGGCCGGAGCCGAGCCCTCTGACAGGACTAGTAAACTACACGAGCCACAGGCTAGACACAGCCGCCATTTGAAAAATATACAGCTCCAATATTATCGTTACACCCAATAATCATCAAGACGTTGTCATTGCGATCCACGCATTAACTTTCTAAATCATTTTTAAAAAAATACTTTAAACAGGCACTAAAGTTTAGAACTTATTTCGCTTGGTGAAGTCAGAGATTGCAGATAAACTTTGAGATAAGCTTCGTCTCTCCATTTCAATTTCATGACCTCTGTGAGCTTCAGGGATCATCTTCAAAATGTCACACGCCCATAACCTGCATGGGATGATGTCACATTTGAGCTTGTGTAAACCCGAGTAGGATTTAAATTAAGTTGAGGTTTTCTGAGCGTCTTAACAGCAACGGAGCACTCAAACGTGTGGGATTAGTAAAGAAAGCGTGTGACTACCTTCTTGGCCTTGCTGCTTTCGTTCTACCAAGCTCTTGTATTCCTCCAGCACTCTCTCCGTGAGCTCATTGAAAGGGTTCGGGGGGAGGGAGCGAGTCTGCTCCTCGTCCTCAATGATGAAAGCCTGATTGACAGGAAAGAATGAAGGGACATTATGGACACTTGGTGTAATGAGATTTTCAGGGAATAGAAGTAATTGCTCACAGGTAACATTGGCAGCTCGTCATAGATTCACATTTAAAAGGACTCAACAATGAAACAGAAGGACTATTGCACACTAAAGAAGGCAATTGCCACGACAAAGACCAAACACGCTGCATGATGCAGTGTTGCCGCACCAGGGACTTTGCACCTTTGTTTTACAGATGGTAAATATACTCACTGGGCCTTTTATGGTGTCCACGACGATGCCAGATAGCAGCTGGGATTTTGGTCCAGCAGTCATCAGGTCACCTCTGTGCTGTTCTTTAATCTGATCAAAAATAAGCAACAAAATCATATTAAATATTTGGGATTACACATCCAATATGTGTCAGAATTCATTATTATTGCTAATTAAAAGATTAATGTCAGTAGAGCTGTATTGATTAGTCTACTAATACTAGTTTTGCTTGTTCCAACTCCTCAAATGTAGGGAGTTGATTTCATTCTTTGCTATAAATGACAGTAGGCCTGATTATGTAGGGTTGTTTGACTTTCTGCTGAATACTACAAGCAATATAGTAACAATAACTTTGGCTTCGGACAAAACAAGTAATGGAGAAAATGGATGGAAAATGAATTGATAAAGAAATGAATTGTCAGTCCCAGCATAGCTGACATCAGTTTATCAAATTCAAACTGTGTACCTATTTCCATGGCATTTATCACTGAGAGTAAAATGCACAGAGTACTTGGAGTTAAAATGAATGTACCTTTTTGAAATAGCTGCTATAATAAAGATACAATCAGGCACGTGCACAGACAGGGTCCTAGTGGTGCTCAAGCACCTGCCCCTTTTGCCCTGGATGAGAAAAGTGCCCCTTCTGCTGGATACGGCTGCAGTATCAGACAAACAGGTGATGACGGTGTTCATGGAATCCCCCCCCCCGACGTTGTTTAGTGATTATTTAACCCAGCTGTTGACTGACGTTTGTCATGTTTAATGAAGAGAGAGATAAAGGCAGACAGACCGGCAGATCATTTATGATCATTTATCATTCAACAAATTAGACCCATTCACTAGTTTTGTTTAATATACAATTATTGAAAGGAAAGGTAGGTCTTAAGTTGAGCTACATGTCTGGTGAGCTATATTGTGGTATATTATTAGTATAATGCTGCTTATGCTTCAACTATAAAATAATCTTCCAAGAAATGGCACCAAGGAGGATGCTCTCCTTTAATTTATTCAGAGCAAGGTACAATATTTTTTGATGATTTACCATATTATTTGGTTATACAATATGGCCATGTCTGTTTTTGCCAGATATATTTATTTATTTATTCAATTTGATAATTTAGTTTAATTGAGTTAGTTTGTTAACAAAAAAAATATATAAGCTGAAAATATTCTACCGTGTTTTTAAACTATTTATTTAACTATTTATTTATTTAAAATGTCTATGCACGCGCCTGGATACAATGCAGACAATTAGAATTCCTTCTAACATGAACGCTGTGTGAAAAATGTGGTAGTTTCTCACTGACCCGCTTCCTCTTATCCACGACCTCCGTGGGGTCAGTGTTGAGCGGGACAAACTGGTTGGGGTCCTCAATCTTTATGGGTGTGCCGATGCTATTGCCTGGCTCCAAAGACTTCATCCACTGGGAAAAAGAACAGATAGAAAGTTGGGGTAAGAACTCAAATCGGATGAAGTTGTATTTCTCAAACTGACCACAAGAGGGCAGGCTAACACCAAGGGACGGCTGCTCCCACCTCACCAAACCCCAGAGGGCTGGATTATTACTAACTTCCCTGTCACCGGTCGACATGAAAATCAACGCACCGTGGTCTTGGTCCGGGGGCTGACCTCCCCACTGGGCGAATGTTCGGGAACATTGACCCTCAAGTAGCTGTTGGGGGAGTTGAGCCACCGGGTCCTTTCTCTTTGCTGCTTCTGCGCCATGAACTTGAAGGGGCTTCGCAGACCCAGCTCGCCGTCCTCCGGTGACACGGCGGACACCGTGGCAGGGATCTCCACGTCGTTGGTGGAGCGGGGCTTTTCGCGGACGATGGGGTGTCTGTAAGTGTAGCCTGTTCTGTATCCCTAGAAGGTCGCACAGAGAGGATTCGTAAGACTGAAATACTGGATCATGGCCCTTTTCTCGAGTTGCAATTGTTTGCAATGTGTCCAGATTACATCCATCAAATAAGAAATATCAAATTCAAAGGACACAGAGGCCACCACTCCAACAAGGCTTCTGAATATTTAAGCAAAACGCGTTTTTGTAGATTCAAAAGGATAAGATAAAACTTTTGTTTAAAAGCAGTGTGCTGTTAACAATACATCAAAGACGAGTGAGACAACTGGAAAAGCGATGGGAGCCCGCAGCGGGTGCAGAGTGCAGTGTGAAGCTGGCAGCGCCGCAGTACAATCACAATCAAAATCGCCTTTTTCTCGCAGGCAATATGACAAGTTTGCCGCCAAAGAAAATCACCGCTTTAGCCTTTGATTGCCACAATGTGAGCACGCCATCATTTATTTACAGTATTGTTGACTATCACCCCACAGTGTAGTTATTAGAAGCCCTTGATTTAGGATATGAGCCACGGTCGGCACCTGTAACTACCCTTTCAGGTAGCTCAGATTGGGGGAAACACAAGGACCCGGACAGACAGACCGACCGACCAGCACTGCCGCTTCGCACCCGGCGTCGGATTCCTACTTTCCCGAGTTGCGTACACTAGAGTGATGACACCAAGCGGTCGTGTGGTCTCTGTGGATGTGACTGCCCACAGCGGGCCTCGCCATCTGGAAGCTATGATGTGAAGGGGTGGGTGGGCTGTGATCACACAGAGCTAACACAGCTGCAGCCCACTCCGGCCACAGATGTCGGCGAGGCGCGGGCTTTAACAGACGGTCGGACATGTTATGTGGACACAAGACATGCCAGGGCTTTGTCATTAGCAGTGCTGTGGGCTTGCAGGGGTGTGAATCGACCAAAGGGAAGCGCTGCAGCGAAAGCTTTAACCTGTAGAATGACATGTTTTAGTCTATCATTGGTTGGACACTGAACGCATCCCATTTGGAAAATGTAAAATGGATAATGATACTACGACTAAGCCGCCATTTGCACCAGGCGCTGTTCTAACAGCAATTATGAAAAATTGACTTCAAGCACTGATCCAATTACAGATTCAGATTCACAAACAGATCTCTGGCTTCATTGTGAGCCCCAATCAGACACTTCCTGAGGAAGGGCCTTACGCAGGAAACTCAAAGCATCATGGGTAAAAGGCACAGGGTCAGAGGTTCGCTCACCAGGTTGTCCAGCATCCTCATCAGGGACTCGAGCTCGGCCTCGCCCACTTTCCACTTGACCTCATTGTCCAGCACCGACCCGGCGGCGGCCACTCCCCGAGTCGGGGGTTTAAACTTCTCTCGGTCCAGGAGCAGGAGGTTGTCCACGCCGCCAGAACACCCCAGAGCGTTCACCTAAAAGAAGAGAACGTCATTCTAAGACACAAGAGGATCTTTCTATTTCTTTTTGAAGACATTTAATCATAAGACGTATGGGCTTTCAATAGGAAAAACACACTGGACGCACCAGGGGGATGGAAACACAACCCGCCTGCCCTGCCGACAGAACGGCGTTTGGTTTCTCCGAGGCGCGGCAGGGTTCCACCTGCCTCTGAGTCTAAGCAGCGCTCCCTGTCACATATTTGACTCTGTTCAAACACTCTGTACGTTAAGACGTTGGCGTCGCTTTTTATTTCAGGCCTCGCAGCATTTCTCTGCTATTGGCAACCAGGTCTGACTCGGGTGTAGAAGAAATGAAAAGGATCGCAAAAGGGGGAATGTGACAGAGGCTGGCAACAGCAATGGAAAGGTGATTTAAACGCTTATAACTGTGAAAGAAGTGTATCCAGGCCACATTTAAATTCAGAAGTTGTTTCGGTCAAGATAAGAAGTCATTACCAGGAAGAGGAAGCCTGAAGAATAACAATATGCAACTTTTTTTATACCTGGATTTCACACGCTTGCTGTGAGTGGTACACGTAGTGAAAAGCCTCTTCTGCGGTTTCTCCCAAAGCGAGCAGCCCGTGGTTCCTCAGGATCATCACCTACAGGACACACGAGGAACACTTGAGCCAGTGGCCCACCGTAATCCCAATGACATGTTAAACACTGAAGCAGGCGAATATACTAACCTATTAATTACGTTAATCAATGTCACGACACAATCTCTGCATCTGGCTGCCCTCCCCACCTCCCAGTCTTCATGCTGAGCTAATCAGCTCCTGACTTTGCAGGCAAATATGGGAGTTGTATCAAATCAAACTATTTAATTTGCAAAATGCGAAACCCTCCGACTAAAAGGCGCTTCTACGTCTTTACCTTTATGTAATTGTTAAGTAAATGAGACAAAAGGTTCATGGTTGCGATGCAAAGTTTGTGAGAGACGCCACATCCGTTTCAGTTGTGCGCGCGGTATAATATAATAGGCCGTTCCTTCCAACGAGGAGTTGAAAGCCTTCTACCCCACGAGAAAGTCAGCCTGTCAGTAATGGGAGTCCCTTGGTTTGACAGTACCTTGGCAGTAGGGCCCAGAGCCTTCTGAAACTCCACCTTCTCCTCTTTATTATCCAGGCTGCCATGGTAACCGCAGCAGCTCACGTCTCCTAGAAGCAAAGCCTCCCGGGAAATGGGCAGGATTCCACATTTCATCGAGGACACCTGTTAGCATGGGATAAGAGCAAGTCAGACTCTGACGCACCAACATATAAATAGAAGCACATTTTTAGCTATCAGGCACAAATAAAACCTTACACTGGGATGTTCATCATGTGCTGGGCATTTTATAGCCTGGCTTCAAAGGAAATGGTAAAAACGCATTACGGGGTGTTCGCATCTAAACAAAGTAGCAGGGGGCAGCTTTAATTCAGCCTTTTCTTCTGGTGCTAAATAAGCATTTAGACAAATGAGCATTTAGCAACAGCTTTCATGCTTCGATTAAGATGGCGCTCATTTGATATCGCCTGGAGTGTACTTACGGCAGCTGTAGCCGGGGTATGTATGTGGATGATACATCTCACGTCCGGGCGCATGGAGTAGATGGCGGCATGAGGAGCAAACCCGAAGAGGTCGATGCCCAGATCCGTGGAACCCTGCTCCACCACCTCACCAATGATGTTTACTTTTACCTGCACACGGCACGAAAAGAGGAGAACCCAGTCGTTAATTCAGAGTGAGACAGGATGATCATTTGAAATTCTAAACCCTGTGAACCGTTAGAGGCGGTTCACAGGGCCGTTTCTTGTCAACAAACAGAGCTGCTTGAGGCCTCACCAATCATCGGATGCATTACTTGCATCGTGCAGTTATTCCTTTTAATATATTTCGGAACGGGCATCATTTTGCATCATTTGAGCGCCCCCCTCAATATATTGGTAGGTTTAAACACCGTTATGTGCGTGTGCATGCACCTCATCATGCGGAGGGCACACACATAAAACAAACAATGGTATCATTATAACTGACTATGGTATGAATCCATACAACACAAATACTTAAAATCTCCAAAAAGTGCCTTTATCTCCAAATGAATTTACCATATATTCTATTCACGATACGTAATGATGGAATGGGATGATAGTAAAGAAAAAAACAAATAATCCAAACTCCTATATCAGGGACATAATGATCGTTTGTTTTGCTCGAAGGAGTCCGCACTCATGATTGGAAGATGACAACAAAACGGGCATTGTGCTTACCAAATTTGCTGCCGTGACCTCGGTGAAAGACAGACCTCGTGGACTAATGAGAACGTGGTCCTGCTCTTTACTGACACGGACCTGAGAAACAATGAAGATATTATTAAAACACAAAACAAAAATCTAGTTTGCACTCAAATGAATGAACTGAGACCAACATTCCAGAATGTTGTGAAGTTACAGCGTGTAATTACGGTTGGCTTTGCTTGGGCAGGAAGATCTAAGCTATATGTGTATATGTATGTATGTGAGAGTCTCTTTCTGAGCCTTAAAATGCCTCTGCAGGAGTGTCTGCTTCATAAATGTATTCTTGTCACGGACAAATAACACCAAAACCACAGGAGACCAAATCTCTGCTGTTAAAAAGTTATTTAAGATGGGGGAAGAGCTATTCTGAGAAGGGACGTCCATTTGAAGGATCCAAGGGCACAGGAAAGTTCTCTTCGGTGAAACAACATCAAAAATTGGGGAGTGGGTTGATGCAATTGACTTTCTGGGCTTATGTCTTTGAGGAAACCCTGAGCTTTCTATCTCAACAGCGCAGGTGTTAATCACACATTTCAGTTGGCTTTCTTGCTGTTGGGGAGCTGTTAATACTCACATAACTGACCTTTCCAAATCATAAATACTATATGGGCTCTGAAAATGAAGCGGTATTCCCCCTATAAGCCTCTCAGTAGCCGGGGTACGCGAGGCTAAGGTTCACGGAAGGTTACGCAAACCGCGGATGAGCGGATGTGCAGCGGAGCGGCCAGACGTCGTACTCACCGTATTGTAGGAGCTTGTAAAACGAGCCCAGCTGAAGAGGTCAACGAGCCGGTAGAGGCTGGCCAGTCTGCAGCGACTCTGTTTCTCCCCTTTGGCAAAGGAAGGGGACTCGACACCGAACAGGTCATTGACCGGAGTCACCATCCCGATGCCTGCCGCCAGACACAACATCATCGCCACATCGAATTAGTATTTGATTCCCAAACGTCTTCTCGGTATATAAAAGTAAAAATAATCCAGGGAGGCCCTACGGCTGGAGCTCAGTGAGGGTTGTTTCTCACAGTTTCCCTCGACAAACCAAAGGGTATTTTTGGGCTGTAACACCATAAAAGGACATTTAATGATCCAGGGCCCAATGTTTTACGGCCACTTTAGCTTTTCTAAGAGCGGCTACGTCTCTGCTAACCCCATAAACATTTCCAAACGTGACATTTTCCCCAAACATTTACAGTGTATGATAGTCATCGTCTTTGTTCCGAGTGCTCTTTGACCTTCGCACAGGACCAGGAGGTTCGGGCGACATAATACACATTGCAAACTGCTGAGTCACTATCGAGACGGATCATGAGGGCTGCGGTCTTAACGGGAACACTGACAACGAAGAATGCCGTAAACAGCTTTCTGCCTTCTCTGCTGTTTCGGGGTTGTTGTTCTGTGTCACGGGAGTCTGACGATGGAGACATTCAGCCTGCGTAACGCACACGCGGTCACGCTGAATGACAATCAGGCCCAGAAGTGAGATAGATGACGGGGGATAAATTCACACACACTAACACGCTGCTACTCACTGATGGGCGAAGTGAGGGGGCCGGCCCCCCCCAAGGTGCTGGCCATGACCAGGTCAGCAATCTGCCTCAGAGCCAGAAGACCCGTAGGGTTGTTGCCCTTCGTCATCTGATCCTGGATCAGGCCTTCCAACTCATCTTTAAACACCTGCAGACAGAAAGGAAGACTCAATGGACCGAGCCGCACTGCCAACACGACCAAACACAGCATTAAACCAGAAAACCTCTTTGTATGTCTGTGAAAAGGACTTGACGTGGAGTCGAAGTCAGAGAGGAGGCTGTGGGGGGTTGGGGGGGCGTTGCATTCATTTTTTGACTTCAAGAGCAGCCTGTGACTCTCGAAACATCTCTTCCTCCCTGTGTGCTGCGGCTAAGCTCCAGCATTCTGCTTCATCCAACCACGGTTCCCATGGCGATGAGATGAGCTCCACTTGTTGGGCCTGTTATGCAATCGCAGAGTGTGAGCCTTCATGGGCATGCGTTTACTGCTTGTGCTTCATCTAACCAGACGGCACGGCTGCGTTTCTGAGACATTATATCAAGCGGTGCATCATGTGTGAAGATTCTACGGTTCGGCCCACGAGCAAAGAATGTGTTGATTACTGGTAAACGGTTTAAGTTTCAGAAAATAAAAACATATATATATATAAATTGGGTGTTGGCTAATCTTGTAATCATCAAGCTGTTTGTTGTTTCAGATATTGTGTATGTTAAGTATATTCGACAAAGTGATACTATATTCAACCTTCAACCCAAAACTGATGAGTTAGTACTTCTAATCTTTTTGAAACACTAAAAAGATGAAAACTGTGACTACGCAATATTTTAATACAGCCACAGTGCACAGCAGGGTGCATGAAAAGAGCTCTGTTTGTTAGTTAGAATAAGATGTGTGTGTGTGTGTGTGTAGGAGGGCACTCATACGGAGCCTGGGGGGGGGCTACATACTGGACTCTGCAAGATCTGCGTGACCCGCTTCTTTTGCTCCATCATGTTGAAGTCCTGCCGCAGGTCAGGCGACATGCTCTTGCTGCGGAGGCCCTCGGGGTCGCAGTAGCCCTCCTTGGGGTCGTTGCCGGACAGGGACAGGGTGAGGGACCCCGCCGCCTGTCTCACGTCCACCAGGCTCATGTCTTCGCTTCCTACTCTTCCTTCTGGGATCTGCAACAAAAGACCCTCGCAGCTTACTCCAACATCCAGGCTGTCAAGGCAACGGCCGCTTTAGCAGCAGAGAGATGGTGACTCATGTAATCGCGAGGATGGAGACAAAAGCCGGTTGCACATTGTGTGTCTCACGATCGATGCCGCTCTGTTAGTCCAAAGCTGTTCAAGTGCAACAAATAGGAGACGAGTGAGCCGCTGCAGCTTTTAATCATAACGCAGGTTTTTTTTAAAGTAATTACAACTCAACAACACAGCGCACAGGACGCAACCACTGGGGTTTATTCTTTTTGTTGCGTTTGTCTTCTTTCTTCACACGGTGTGGGTCAACTCGTGAGGGAGTGCGAGTGTCTCGGTAAACAAAGGCCCGTCCGGGTAGCGGTTAGCACCTCGGTACCTGGACGCGGGGTGAGGGGGAGGAGGAGAGGGGGAGGAGGAGAGGGGGAGGAGGAGGGGGGAGGAGGGGCGGATGGCTGCAGGAGGTCCCGCGAGGACCAACTTTACGGAAACAGTTAACTACACCGAAGCGAAAAGAAACAAGTTAAAGTTAAAGTTACTGCGCCGTGTGTAAGTTGGTTGTAGCGGCTGGAAGTGGGAGGAGGGGTGAAGCCGCGCCGGGAGGAAGCTCCACTCTCACGCTCCATTGAAGAAAAAAAACACACACAACACGAGGAGAGAAAACCGCTCACTGTAAAAGTTTAGGAAATTACCTGAAACAAAGCACCTCTCGGTCGAAGCTCCGGCACAATCAGAAGAGCGTCACTCCCGACTCGCAAACCATTGTGCGGAAGAGAAAACAACACACTCACACCAAAAAACAAGCGGAGAGGAGCTGGCGCAGTATCGCAGTATCCGGGCGGAGCGGAGAGCAGCGGGATGAAGGAGAAGTGGAGAAGAGCGGCTGCGTGGAGGAGGCTGTGGGTGTGTTGCTGTGTGTGGGGGGGTGAAAAAAGGAAGAGTGACCATGTGACTTCACTTATCCTCCCACCAGCCTTACGTATGCAGCGGGACAAAAGGAACGGCCACTCGGGATCGGCCCGCAGTTTTTTTTGTTTTTGTTTGGGGGGGGGGGGGGGGGGGGGGGGGGGTCTCTTCTTTACAACAACACGGTGCTTCGCTGGATTAGAGCTCGCGCCTGTATTTCATGCATCGCCACAGCTTTCAGAGAGAGAGAGTTTGTGATTTTTTTTCTCTTTCGGGCCCTTTTCGGGTGTGATTCATTGACTTCTACCGCCTCATTTCACAAGGCTCCTGTGTGGCATTAAAAAAAATAAAAATAAAAATAAAGCACTTCAAAGGCACAACAAGTGCTTCCCACAAAAAGTAAGAGCCCTGAAGTTTTCCGAGATACGGGACGTTGGCTCTAAGAAAGCAAGGAGACGCAGATGTTCTCTCTCGCAGCAAACCACAATACTGTTTCACAATTCTCTTATTCGCTTTCATGTGCCAACTACGTTAATGCACATGATTCTACGCCGTGTACAACACATTATAACAGACATATGGTGTGTTTGTCCTCACAAAATATGATGACTTTGCTTTCTGTGCTTAGGGTCCCCTCGTGGTAATTTAGCGGTAACGGCACCAACCAACGGGGCCTCCTGCGTGGCTGTTTCTGAAAACGCTCGCTTTTTCTTCCAGCCGTTCCAGTTTGTCTCTCTAACTGTCAACTGGAAATAAGATAAAGATTAAAGCGAATATGAAGCCAGTTGCAGCTTTCTCTTGCCGAGAAGGCAGGGCCTCCTCCCCCCCCACACACACACTCCTCGCCTCTTCTCAACTCCTCTCCGGCCTCTCGAATGTTCAAACGCACAAAATACTCTTCACTTTCTCGGTGCCCTGCGCCTGCCAGAGTTATTAACCTTTTTAATCCCACACAATCAGACGCGCACACATTTCCAGCTTTTAGGAGAAAGGCAGACTGACATCACAGCGCCGGGACGTTGGGAGTCTTTGGCAGGCGAAGCGGCGATGTGGACATATGGGCTGATGTAATGAAAAGCAGAACTTCCTCAGTCCAGAGCCCGTGTGAACCCTCAAACTCTGAAACCCTGCCTCCCTGTTTCTGGCAGAGCTCCCACCGAAACCACGCACAAGCTTAAATGTCTCCACACACACACACACACACACACACACACACTAAACACACACTCAACATCCTCCCACCCGCCGGCCCCCACATTCTTGCTGACTATTTGAACTTTTCAGCGAGGGCAGTCTGTCTTGCGAGCATTGACCAAACGTCAGGTGTTATTAGTCGACGCCTCATTCATACAGATTACTGCGGAGGATAATGATGTCCGCAGATAAAGGCGCACCTTTGTCTTGTCACAAACCCGCCGCTCTCCTGGAAATAACCCCCCACATGCAAACACCCAAATGCTGCCCGGATCTACGCAGAGAGAGAGAGAGAGAGAGAGAAATCAATACGGAGAATAATGATCAGCGCCGTGTTGTTGGGGGGGGGACTCTGGTTGAAATTCCGGCACCGTGGCGGAAGGAGCACGTTGTACCTGCAAACCGAGGGATGCAGGAAGCCACATTTTGACCTGTAGGTTCTGTCCCACAGTGCAGTCTCCTCTATCGCTCCTCGTGGCGGATGCTGTGTTATGTATTTATGCAGTGGAATAAGCTGAAAGAGCTTGCATGATGTAGCCAACAGAGTGTTAGGTGGGGGTATACGTATGTAGGGGGAGTGGGGGGGGGGGGGGGGGGGGAGGCCGCCGGAGGCCTCAAAATCCACACGCTGATTGGTCAACAAATTGGTGGAGCAACATCGGCTGTTGATGGTGAAAGTATTAAAAACAGTGGAGTCCCAGAATGGTCGGAAATAAATCATGTGTGGAAAACGCAATTGATCATTGAGTTATTTAACAAAAAATGCAATCATTATTTTAAAAGCAAATTGGGAATTAGATACATGTTTTATTACCACGATTTAATGAACCTGAGTGAAAGAGAAAAGTAAAATAAACTATTCAGTTGAGCTCCAGATATTGTGACTTTTCCTCCCTTGTTCCCTATATTTTCCATGATGCAATTCAATGGTGTATTTCATTCTTTCATTAGACCCTTGTTGCTTCTTAACAGGAAATGTCTTTCACACCCCCTTTTTTAACACAGATTGTGCATTTGTTGCCTCCAAGTCAAAGCTGATAATGACATCATGTAGGTCATTTTCTTAAATGTGACCACAGCTCTTTAAAAGTCACATCGAGTGGTACTACTTGTGACATCTTTGGTTGACCAAAGTCCACCTTCAAACATCACATTGTAGGTCATTTACCTGACGCTTTCATCCAAAGCGACATACATTGCATTTTTAACCCATGGCTTTTTTATTACATTTTTGCCCGGGGAGCAATTAGGGGTTAGATGTCTTGCTCAGGGACACTTCAACATGGGACATGGAGGAAGTGGGGCTCGAACCGCCAACTTTGCGATTCCCGGCGCACCCCTACCTCTACCCCTACCCCACGTCAACCCCTTAACCCCAAACATGTTACCTTTTCTCTTGTGTTTTCTTATTCCTTGATCATTTCTTTCATCAATCATTGTCTATGTCTCATTTTCTCCTTTCTGTCTTCATTTCCTTTTGGAATGCAATCGTTCCCATGTCACACCTCAGCAGGCATCAGGTGATGGTGTTTGGTTTATTCGGTATCACAACAATGACTTTGTTATATCACAGTACCTTTTTTCAGATACAGTTTCTATGGAATGAAAAATAAACAGTTCTCTCTGTCTGGAATCTGCAGAGTTTTGTCCTGGAGCTGGCGGATGATGTCTAAAGTCAACTTGTACTCTCAGGTACTGCAGATGTTATGAAAGTACTGCGTGACAAAGATAATGCAGCCCACAGCGTGCTTTCAGTGAATCTTTGTTATTGGGGACGATTAAATGAATAACAATCATCTTCTTATGTTGGGAACCACTCACTCTGAGTGCTGAAAACATCCAGAGCAACAGATGGACATTTCAATTATAATTGATGTGGAGGGGGGGGAAATGACAACTTTGTCTCATACCAGTTCCCTGCATTGGTTTCCATGGTAACCAGTGCTTACGCTGTCTCTCGTCTGAGGCTGGATTAGCGGAAAAGAGTGAATATCTCTGCCGATGCATGAAAAGAGAGAATAGAACTTCCTAGAAATACATCACATTCTGCTTCCTGGACTGACTGAGACTGAGAGTTTCCTCTGATAATTAGAGCACTGAGGAAAGGGTCATTGTATTCCACCATTAGTTATAGGCCTTCTGTATTGATTGCTCTCAAGATCAGAGTCCCAACTGTTTCCTTTCCAACTGCAGAGATCTCTGAAATATCGTCCGCCACCCTCTCAGTGATTTGCCGGCCCTTTGTGGTATTTATACGTTGACCACTGCTTTTTTTATCAACTCAACCTGACCCATCGCCCTCAGTGCAAGATTGTTTAGAGCCGAGTTTACGGAGTAAATTAGTTGCTAAATATTTAGCTACAATCTCACCAGTAATCTACCCGGAGCAGCTGCCCATTGTCTGTCCTCAGAAAGCTGAACTAGATCAAAGAGTTGCAGACCACATTAGACGGACCCTTCCAACTCTAAATTCTCACAGATGTATTTTTGCGTTATGTATGCTCCATTGACTCTATCATGCGGACAATAAAACAAAGTGTATTTCATTATGTGTATGTGGCTTACTGGGTGTTTGCGGCGTATGAGGCGCTGTCTTACTCGATGGGCATTTTGCTTCATTTAAATCACTTGTTATTAATCCATTACTTAAACTCGTGGGAACGGTTTATTATTAAAGCACAATCAAATTGTAGTGAGCAAATCAGGAATCAGGAGAGGATGTAGGTGCTTGGCCTACTTTCGTTTTCCAGGAACACTGTACATTAAAATTACACGTTTACATTAAGCTAAAAATGCACGCTTTTAGCTTTTAGCTTAACCTTGGGGGAGGAAAGAAAACTTGCTCCACAGACTTTTTTTTTTTCCTGCTACAAAACAATGCCATTGTTTTGACAACTTCGCACGGAATATATCCCAACTTGCTAAAAATGGCCCACTCCCACAGCAGGGTGGGTGGCAACAACAGAGCCCACTTTGAACCTGAAACAATTTACATTGTTACAGTTGGATTGGTGCCTCCGCAGCTTAGAACTGCATTGGGACACGTGCGCATATAGACACACAGACGCACACATACGCACACATAGCAGTGGTGTGGAAATAGACAGACTGTTTACCTAAGTGGAGGAGCTGGCTGTGGTCCCCGTAGTGGTTTTCTTTGGATGGCCTCCATGTTTGAGGCCTAATGGTTAGTGGTTAGCGGTTCACTTTGACTCAAGGCTGAGGTAGTGGTCGAGTTAAAACATCCCTCTTTGTGTGTCACCTTGTAACCAACACCCTGGGAAAAGGAAGTGTGGCTTTTTAATTTAGCGATGCTGTAAAAATTTCAAGACCCCTAAGAAAAACCTGAGGTTTATTGGGAACGGGAAAGTATCCAAATTCAGTGCGTAAAAGAATTCCATTTATTATGAAGTTCACCGAGCGACAAGCTGACGACGTCGTAAAACGTAATCAAGCGTTAAATTCATTTCATGAATACTGTAAAAATGTGAACAGGAACAATCCATTGCACGGATGAAAGGGGTTGGGTCGCGACCTGCCTTTTCTGTTTTATTGCTGTGTATAAATCACATCACCAGGCACACATATTATGAAAACCCGTTTCTGCCCGAGCCCCACATCTAAAGTCAACAAATGCTTGTTCATGTTTCTAGGGGTGACACTAATTGAAACCAGCTGTTTAAAGCCTCTGCAACTGGAGTTAATGGTCCAGCTGCAGACAGACTGGTTCAACAATGAATGTTTCAGCTTGAGTATGCTGTAAAAAATAGGCGTAAGTTTAATGCGGGAAGAAAAGGTAATGCACAGAAATCATAATCACCATGTCTTAATATTTTGAAAATTGACTCACAAGAACTGTCAGAAAATCTAACCTTTACGTGCAAACAACGCATTGACAATAACCCTCCCTCAAACCCCCGGATTGCAAAAAATGACAGCATGCAAGACAACCAGGCAAAAAGATTACGAGAATTCAACTTACGGCGCTGTTCCCTTTGGAACTTATCCTGCAGGAGACGTCCTCAGGTTTTGCTTCAAACTCCCACGGTTCCAGCAGTTACTAGCTGTTTACATTATCACTTTGAAGAAGGTCATCTGGTTTCCCACAAGAGAGGCAACTGCTGCCTCGCCTCTGATCTCCTGAACTCCCTCGACTCCTCGGTGACGGCGGCTGCCTATTCTCACAGGAAAGCAGGGAAGCTTGTCAGAGGTGGTTCTGGAGACCAAGATTTTAGATTAGACTGGACTGAACTGAAGGAAAAATGGGCAGCCCCCGACATTTATTATGCTCAATCCTTCCTTGCTGTAATGGTGAATCGTTTCTTTAAATCACATAACAATATACCTCTGTGTCTAACCATAAAAGGGGGAACTCTACAGCAATCTCCTGGCAGGCATATTGTTCCTCTGCATATTGAGCGTGCTTCATGTTGCTAAATTTTGCCGTCGAGGAGGACATTGCACACTGTGAATGCTGCCCGCTATCACCTCCTCCCACATACTCTCCAACAGTGAGTGAGTGGGATGTGCTGCTCACCCTCTTCACTGCATCTCCGGAGTGCATATAGCAGTGTATGTGCGATGCATGCCTAGGATAGGTGCGCCTGGTTGCTGTTTGTCTTAACAAAATAATAAGAGGACTTAAAAATCAAGAAAACGCTCAACAAGGCTCTGCTGTGAATCCTATGATACTATACTTAAAATATTTACGTTCTGAATAAACATAGATTGTATCTATCAAATAAAATTCCAGATGTTTTGGAAGAGAAACCAACAGGAAACGGCTTTCTGATGATTGTATTTAGGTTGGCAGCAGCTGATGAGTCAAATATAGACCTTTCTCTTTTCCTCCACTACGCTGTTGTTGTCTTTGCACAGGCTGATAAAACATTCATTTCCTGAGTTTTCCGCATCCAACAAACCACACCCACAGAAAGGCCCCGGCCAAAGAGCGCACCCAGGGAGGTCAAAGGTCACAGGCAATGACTACAAGATATTAAAATAAACATCCAAATGGTGGGACTCAGACACTTCCTCTATTCCGCTATAACTAAGCAATTATTGCATATGTGTTATACCGACACACATACACACACACACACACGGACACGGACACACGGACTGACATGCACATGCGCACAGAAAGTTTCTAAAGCAAGGCCGTCTGGCAGAACTTGTCTGACAATAATCGCTGCACTACACTGCCATCTAGTGAGGACTCAGTAAACATAATGACTAATATATAATATAAATATGTCACCTCTCCTCCGATGTCGCCTCCTGTCACAAACAATAATAGTCTCTCTCTCTCATTTGCTTTTTTTGGACAGGCTGAACCAGCTATCTGGAAAATCAAGAGAACAAGAAGCTGGGGGCCGGCGAGGCGGGGAACGTCGCTCTGTGGATGGTTAGTAGCTTTGGCCTGCGAGGTTTTGTGCTTCAGATTTGGTACTTTAGTTTGTTTCTGTGAGGACAGTCAGTCAGTTTGTGCTGTTGAGCTGCAACAATTACTAAACTACTTCAATGACTATGTTTTGTGTAATAAGGATGCATTCGTTAGTTTTAAGAACACCAGACCAGAATTGGTTGTAATGGTTACTATTAAAAAATGACAAGAAACTATACAATTGTTAAAGCTATTGAAATGTATGCAATAAATCCTATTAGAGGTCAAATGAGTCAATCCTTCAACTATATTTTGCAGTGAAATTCTAAAAAGTGTTTTCATGGCAACTAGTTCAAAGCAGATGCCTCCCCCAGCAACCTTAAACCGAATATCAGATTCGCGAGTATTAAAGAATAAACATGGCAGCAGTAGATGACGGATCTCATTCAGGGCACTGAGGGAAGTGATGACATGATCACAAAAATTGGCTACAGAAGAACATCGTGGAGGCTACAAGGGAACATGTCAGGTATGTTGATGTACCAGATGCGACTAAAGCGGCACAGCGTTTCTTCTGACGAATAGCCGAGAAATAAGCCCCACAAAAGACAGTGGAAAGGCGGAATGAGCTGAACCGGTGGTGAACAAGGAGACATTGAGAATATATTTTTTTCGTCTTTTTTTTGGTTAAGATACGAGCTTAATTCTCAAATCTGGTGTCCTGCAAAGTAATGACTAATTTTGCACTCTCCAGGAAACAGTATTGTATCGTGTGTGTGTGTTCCAATGAGGTATTCATCAAGGACAAAAATGCTGAAATTGGCTTTGAAGGAAAGAGCAGCACAAGTTAAGAGAGTTTATTCTGCTGCAGATGTCTTACAGGGGACGGCATTAGTACTGGGGACTGTGACCTGTCACAAGCACTGGCTTCAAACCTAAGCATCGCCCTTAAAACATGTAGCCAATCACACGCACCTCTGAAGGGCTGAGATGTGAAGCGCGTCGCCTTAATCTACCAGTGGAAGGATGATCTGCGGTGGCACAGATAGTCTGAGACAGATCTTGTCAGGAAGACACGCTGGAGATGAGAGTTCTGGTTCTTTCTCCAAGCTGCTTTTCATGTCGGCAACAACACCAGCACGCACCACCAGTGTTTGACTCGGTTGCCGTTGCTTATCACAGGGCCCAACAGTTTTGTAAATAGATCATAGCTTCTCCCCTCGGGGCTCCAGGGCTGTGTTCTTTGTATTCAAGAGTTCTTCTCTGCTTGCCATTCTTGTGTTGTGCTCTCGTCATTGGAGCGCCTCGCCAAAGACGTTTGCTTTTGGTCATTTACTCCACCAGCTCTCTCGATAAGAAGCCCACGGATAAGATGAAAATGGCTCTCCCCACCCCCCATCCCCCATCCTCGCACAACCAAAACCAGAGCTCAGTGTTTGACCAACCCGCCACAGAGAAAAAAGAGGAATGGCTCTGATCTAACGGGCGAAGCTCCGACTGTGTTTTCACTTCATGTTGGAGGGACATGGCGCCGTCAGAACATATTCCAAAGTAGTTGAGGAGGCCGTGTCGGGCACAGAGCAATTAGCTGTTGTTGCGGCTGTCATGGAGCCAACTGGGATGCATTGCTTCCTAAATAATATAGATCTAATCTCATGGATATATCATAACTGATAGCACACATCTAAGGGCCATTTTTGAACGTGCATCTGACGTTAAGCCTCACTAGATCTGTTTTCTCACAGAAGAATTCATTAGCTGTGTTTGCTTGACAACAGAGAGCTTTAAAACATGCATATTTGACCTAGGTAGGCTATTGTACATACAGTGTAATTTCCATCTGCACCACTAAAGACAAAAATAGCTCCTTTCTTTAAACAATTATGCCTCTGTCATCCCGACCAATACCACCGTACTCAGACAGGTTCACTCAGGAGGACACGAGGCACTTCTCCTGACTCTAGCACTCGGGCTTTGTCTCTTGGATTACCCCCCTACACTGCGACACAGACTGTTAAAGCCGGCTAGTTGGAGGAGCCACGATATCTCCTGAAACCTTAATTACCCCAGGAACAAGGGCATAGATGGATATCTAACGCAGTGGCTCACTTCGCTGCTCCAGAATCCCTATGAGGCAATTACGACTCCTGCAAAGAATCAGAAGGAAGGGGAAAAGAATGGAAAGCAAACTTCATTAAAAGGAAAAACATTAAAAGCATATCCCCCCCTCTGTGATCATCATTTTTTTTCCTGCACTTCCTTGAGCCTCGAAAACCCCCCCAAGCTCTTAAAGGCATTATGCTTAATAGTTTCAAACTGAGAAGGACTTTTGAACCGCAAAACCTGCCCGCGCAACAACTACAGTCAATGGCATCATTCCCGTGGTGTCATTTGTACTTTAAATTAAATCTCTACATCCTGCCGACGTCCCCTCAGCATTTGTAATCAAGGCCCGTATCTCCTATAAATTCAGAGTTATGGATTAAAAACAATAACCTTCTAATGTTGGAAATCCCGGATCTGGAGCGCTACCAAAATGTAATCAATTGTTCTCTGGCCCAAAGCCCATCTGCCCTGAAAACATTGTATCCATCCGTACAGTTGGAGGTATTTGGTAGAACATATATATATATATATATATATATATATATATATATATATATATATATATATATATATATAAATAAGAGACATGGCCCGGTAAGTGTAGGTAATAAAACAGCCGGTTTGAGATGAATATTTAACACATGCTAAGAAACATTCTATAGTTTCTAGGTCATTGAATGGTTTCTAACATTGAACTTTAAAAGACAATTATTTTCTAGTTATTTCTAGTGGCATAACAAGGGAAGATGTCATTAAAAGTTACTTTCACTGACTTTTAATGACTGAAATGATGGTGTGGATGATCACTCCTCTGAGGGCTGTAATACTTTGATATGCCATATGAGTAAGTGATACAAGAACTTTGTAATGTAAAACAATGTTGAGATGGAATTTAATGTCGGGATGCGTGAAGCACATTTTCTCACATTGACTCCAGTGCAATTTGTTACCTTTTTTTTATTGTCCCCCAGAGTGCCCAATTATTTGTTTGATCTTAACCGAGCTTTTTCAAAAGGAACAAAGGTATTTGTGATCTGAAATACCACGCTGAGCTTTTCACATAACACACCTGGTCATCTGGATTCATGACGGGAAGATCAAAAACTGTTTTTCGATATGGCAACTGAAGGATTATTTTGCGGCACAGTGAACTACCAACACCGTAGTTCTTAATAAAAATGAATTGTTCTGGGATTAAGTACTTCTGCACATGTAATTACAAAGAAAAACTTGAGCATATTTCACTTCTCGTTATTGTCTCTGTGAGATCCTTGAGGGGGGGGAGTGGGGGGGAGGGTCACGCCATCCAGCCATAATGTGTGGCGGAAGCACCTGTCCAACTGGCACCTGAACTTGATCCCCGGGTGGCTCTTGATGTTATTATCATTGAACACTTGAGGGCTTTCACTGTGCCAGAAGACATTATGTTACTGGAGCGGAACCATTTAGCTCAGGGTTGCGTTTAGAGGGGGGGCTGGGGGGGGGGCACGGACATAGATGGCTTATCTAACCTTAATTTAATGCTGTGTTTTTGTCACCCCTCATCAGGTTGGTACTTATGGCAACATTTTTCATTGTTGTGTGTCAAGTGAGGAAAACCATTAAGAGATATCAAGTCTATTAAAGCTGACTTTGCTCGTTTTTTATTTTCTCTCCTCCATGTTTATGGTTTTAGAAGACTAGCAGACAAGAATCACGATAGCAGCTCTGTGATTCTATCTATAGCTAAGTGCTAACGAGTATCCACTGACCACACTTACATGTTGTTTTGCAGGTATGTTTCAAATCAGAGGATAAGACCATCGGTGCAGAATGCAGCAAACACAGTTGAAACGTCCATTTTGGCAACAGCAGACAGTTTAGATGTAATTCATTTTTGGCACCACAGTGTTTTTGATTGAGGATAAAAACCGGACATGGGATTATATTACTATTATTTTCTGACGATTGTATTTAGGTTGGCAGCAATAAAAATGTATTCTGCGGTATTTTTCAACGAAGGGAGTCAGACGCGTTGTCAGACGATGTTCAATCACTTTTCAGAAAAGTCTTCCAGCCCTTCTGGGACTTCAGCAGCGTCGTGTGCATCAGGTTTCAGGTTAAACATCCGAATGAGATTTCACATCATCCTTCATTTTTCAGCATTTCGAAATATAATGAAATCCTGTCAGGCAAAAGCACTCCTGGCAAAGTCGCCCACGTGTGCATGACGCGTCATGGATATTTGTCATCTGCATCGTTACAGGTCCGACAATCTCAACAAAAATGTATGGCTGTTCATTCTACCTTAAACATCTACACAGTGTTCACGTTGTTACAAAAATAAAAACTGGACATTGGATTATATTTTTTAATGCAAAAGTTGTAGCCTTCTAAAAGGTCTCAAATGCTGCAGGTATTCAAAGACTGCTGCTAGATTGCCCACAAGACAACCCTTTGCTCAAATGAAAGAATTAAGGTCATGATTTGAGTGTATTGGCTGTGATTCACATCAGCAAACTGTCCAGGGATTTTAAGTTTCCCTTTTTTTGAAGATCAACTTCCATCATTTTAATGAGTTTATGGAATGGCTGCTGACTGAGATGTCCCTGATGTCACTGCAGGGTCCACACTAAATATATTCTATTGTCGTATCCATCGATCGCCCCCCCCCCCCAACCCACCCACATACATTCATTTTTAATGAGCTAAGTCTCCTTGTTGCTCCTCAGAGGCAATCAAAAAGCAACACACATACGCAGGTAGCATCTCCGGTGGGGCTCTAACACCGCACAGCTGTGTGCGTTAAAGGTGGGGAAAATCCTGCGCTTGTCACAGTGCACAACCAGTATCACCTAAAACAATGCTGTGTAAAAGCGGCCTCTATCTAAAATATCGACGTATGCTCATTTGTTTGGCTAAAAACAATATGGCAAGAAACCTAATCCTGCATCGACATGTACTCAAGTATTTCCAAATCCAAGTGGTTGGATGGATGGCGGGTGTAGAGGCCTATGAGCTCCTGTGAGTGAGTGTGTGTTTGTAAAGTGCCAAATAGCAGCATTCTCCATAAAAAAGCCCCCAACAACCATTGCTTTAGTGAATTAGTAGTAAAGTGACTTTATTGTTTATGAAAGAAAGCTGTCCTATGTAATAAAAACTCAGGTTTTTAATTGACGTTTCCCACGCAAGTCACAAACAAAAGAAAACTCACCTTGACTTTGCAAATTGTTTTTCAAATGACGTTGGATTAGCATTGTGTCGGCATTGTTATTGTTCATCATGACAGCCGCTGTGACTGATACCTTTATGAGCAGAATATATGGGTTACCCATCTTTAAATGACTATCAAAGCCAGCATGGGCCCAGAATCAAACAAATGAATCAATTTTGACTGTACTAAACCATTGTTGGGGCTCTAATTTACAGAAATAATGAGATCAGAACCCTCACTTTTGATTTGAATACTGGGCCGTATACCTAGAGACACTTCAACAATGAGAAGACAAACTTGACTCATAAAGTGACAATGGTGCTGTATTTTCTTTCTTATCGCAAAAGATTGATTTGAAATCACTGAAGAACAACTCAGACAGAGTTTCTTTTTGTTGCTTAAGCACACCCACGTGAACGTCATGTTTTATTTATAAAGCCTGAAAAGTGTGCCACAGAGAAGGCTCGGCTTCCTGCAAAAAAAACTAGATGGTGCTCATAAAAAATGTAGCTGCTTTCAGAATGGAGAGGTTAGAAATGTCTTTAATTATTTCATTTCACATTAAAAGTTTGAAAACATATAAGGGAATGGGAATATTTCTGTGTGCATGCTGAGGGTAACCTCTTCTGGATGTGTTTTCTTTTTTTAACCACTATTTGCCTCTCACGGGTTAAACTAAATATGACGGTTACAGAAGCCTTGAAAATACAGATATGGGGCATAATTGAGAAAATAATTAGCGTCAGGGTCAAGACAATTTCTTGGCGCCAGCAATGCTCACTCGACAGCCACGTAGCTCACTCAGCGACCGTTGCTCTGCATCCGCTGACAGACACCTCAAAGCTGGAGGGTCAGCATACAAAACTGAAGCTTTAAAACTCCAGCAGCAGGGCCCCGATTCTCTTCCAGAGACAATCGTGGGAGGAGGCTGGAACCTCGTGTCTGCCGTTCTTGTGACATCTCAGAAACGCCTGGAGTGAATTTTCTTTAAATCTTGTACTACAGTCAACTTGAACCCCCGAGGATGAAGTGATGCGAACTTGGTTGTCAGAGGTTATTGAGACCTCGTAAAACATCTCTTTTTTGGCCGTAACTCAATAATTCATATGCTCATTATGTCAATTCAACACAAATGTTTAACAGGAGGGAATTATCTGGTGATAAGTGATAGTGTGTAAAAGGCAGCCGCCAAGCGCCAAGTGAACATTAAATTAATATAATATTGCGATTTTACAAGCTACTGTACCTGTCATAATAACGCAACTGCTTTCATCACACCGATGTGGGCTTGTTTTTATCTAAAGTAGGATTGACCGTCTTCGTAATCTTCCATTTATTAAACACATGTGGAGGCATGTCTCCAGTCGCCACATATGACCGGCTTTTCTCTGTGATCAGAACTAATAACGTACTAAATTTGACAGTCTATTACAGAAAAATACATTAGTGTTTTCAGTGCGGGAGCAAATGGCCACTTCAAAGTAACAGTACAATAAGTGGCTAAACTCACGGCTAACAGTTGAGTTGATTTCTCAAGAGATTTCCACGTGGAAATGTGTGCGTTCATATGTATTTGCGATTTAGCAATAGTGCTTCTCAACATTCCTAAAATGTGAGGACCATGGAATTTGTGGAAACACAGTATGACTGAAACCCATCATTAGGAAGAGTTTTCACCAAAATGTGCAGCTTTGATGCCAGCAATATTTCCAATGCTGTCAAATCAAAAATGTTCTGAGAAGCCACTGAACTCGGAAAGCCTCCCATGTGCGAGACTTCCGCCTCATTTGAGACATGTTTCTTATTTCAGTCTTTCACAACAAAGTGGAAAGAGTTAAGCCGGATAATGATGAGGTCATGCAGTTCAATAAAGTCTCAGTGTGAACCCCCCCTCCCCCCCAACACAGATTACTGATGCCCCCATAAATATAGTCTGTTGACGTCACGGCACGACTCCTCACGCAGATTCATTTGAACCAACATACGGTTTGTGAATACAATTCTGATGGCCTTGACAACTCTCTCTTCTCTCACACCTCCGATAAAACGCGGCTGAGGAGTCTGCAAGCCTTTGTGTTTGCTTTTCACAGAGGCAAATCTCAGAGGAGCAGCGCTGCGTTGTGCTGTGACAGTAGAGCCCGGGACGTCGAAGTCTCGCGCTTTTCTTCCTTTCTTTATCTTTCCTTTTTCCCGTCCTCGGCTTCTGAGAATAGGCTGAGTCTTCCCAATTAGCAGATTTCTGAAGAGGTGTTGTGACAACCAAGGGGTGCAATTTACAGTTGTTAGAGCCTATCTGCAGTCGCTAGTCATTGTCTAAAATACTGTAATATTATGCTTGATAATAATCCAGAAACTATATTAGGTAAAGCACCGTGACGATTGATTGAATATGTTGGGATCAAAGGTGGTCTAATCCTTACAGCACACCTGTCCAAGCCGCTTATGAGCTGCTCCTGAAACTGAAGTCTGTTGCCAGATATTGTCGACCAGTCGCAAGTCACACCTGCCTGCTGTAAGCTGGCGGGAGACCTGCGCAGCTTAGCTGAAAGCAGAGAAAGGGGGGCGTACAATGGTGGGATCTTTTTTGAATTGGGGTTGTTTCCTCCGGTTGCAGTGGCTTCGTGTGTTATTATCTGGCTCGCAGACAATGAGCACGTGTGTGGATGAAATATAGTTTGTCAAAATATTCACGAGAAACAAAGCGAACCGCCGCGATGCAAATTAAACAAACACAGTACGCGTTTTGTTTAATTTCGCACTGTGTCGAGCTGTTTCCTGTGTAGGATATTAGAAATAAACTGACGACCCGGTTCATAAAATTAATAAAATGCATATATAGTGTACACCACAATACAGCCATGATTCTGAAACTGTGTAATCAATAAAGTAATGAAAATATTGTAAAACCACTGTATATCTGCAACTGTAATAGAATAATACCAATGTACAGTTATGATTGTATTTGATGTAATGTAATCAATTGGAATGCATTCATGTAATACTTGCGCAACAACTGATATTGACTAAGGATCATTCGAAATCCGAGTTACATCGAACTCACCAGAAGACTCCCAGAGGCGTGGACAGTAACTTTCACACCTTTAAGCATTGGTATAAATACCTGTAGGAACCATTGTTCTAGAGTTCGCTGGTGGAGACAACAAAGGGGCACTATGGATGGTCAAAGGACTGACCTGGGGCCTGTTGGTTGCTGAGACCAGCGGCTCCTCAGCTGAGATGTTCTTTTTTACCACAACACCATCACTTTTATTAAATACATTTGATTTTAACCTTTCGATCTGCGATGACTTCAGTCCGTCCGGCGCTTCTTCAATTATTGAACCCAACACCTGTTGTGTACAAAAGTTACCCGGCCATCTTTGTATTTAGCTAACGTACAGACATGAGAGTGGTTTGGAAATTTGGATTTCTCCCTCTGTAAGCTGGAGAGTGTTTCCCAAGACGGAAATGTTTTTTATTTAAATGTATACCTCTGCCTTATCATCCACTCCCCCCACGTCTGAATCCTGGAGGCGATCTCATCGAACCCCGCAGGTCACACTGTGAGGCAGTCATTGTGGCATCTTGCCCCTGGCATGGAAGCGAAAAAGCATTGATTTCTCATAGCGGTTTTGGTCTAAAGTGACAGCGCTCTGTGAGTGCCATTGTTTGAGATCCGCTCAGATTAACTCTTATCGATTCATTTTGTTCTTTTAAAATGGCATCCACGGGTCCGGTTAGTGTGTTTCTTTCATACAGATACAGAGTCAATACGTGCCTCTTTTGTTCCCAGTTTTCTCAGTCGACTTTTTCCTCCACAGTTTCGGCGTTTCTTTGAAATGACGTAGCCAAGATAAAGCGGCTCTGTCAATAGAATGAGCATTGACATGCTCTCAATGGAGGCATGCCCTCTCCCTGCCTCTGGAGTAGATTTATTTCATTTTTCTCTTTATTCATAAGCCATGTGATACAGTCACAGGCATGCTGATGACTTTCCTTTCACAGAATCTCAATGTCAAAGAATTGTGAACATGAGCCCACACAGTTGCAGCCACCATTTGGTAAAACATGCTGCAGTGCAGTGCTGACCGATTATGAAAGGAGCTGCGCATTTTAGACCTTCAAGCCTTTAAATTAAAACCTTCATAAGTGGTGATTGACAGCAGAGTGGCCGCCTGCGCTCAGGGATTCTTGGGGGGGTGGGGTGGGTGCTTGCAAAGACTGCACCTGCGTCCCTGAGCAGCAGTGCAGGGTCAGTGCTGGAGGTGGCTTCCTTAGCTGGGTGTAAAATGGCCAGTAAATCACAGGCGATGTGGGGGGGAAGAACGTGTGTTCAACCTTTTACATTCCAATGATCTTCATCCAGCTCTGTCCACACAATGCATGCGTGATGTGCCAGAAGATTATCCTTTTCGGTATCTCTTTGTGCACAGCTGAGTGTTTATGTGTTCGCTTCTATGCCAACCATTGCAGGTGTGTGTTCGTGTGTCTGTGTGTCTCTGTGCGTGTGCAGGTCACCCTGAAGCTGCCACGCCAGATGTGCAGGAGTCTGGCTGGTGCGGAGTGATGAGTGGCTCCCTCGCTGACTCTGCAGACTTGGAACAATGCACACAGGTCTCTCCAACTAATGAGCTCTCTATATAGAAAGCACGCAGCGAGAGCCTCCTCTTTGCCTACGGTTTCAATCGGGACCCTCATATCTGGGGAGCAGAGCGTTTTATGCTCGTGCTGGCGTCGGACCAAGGAACTTGATACAAAATGCAAATCAGCATTGAGTACTTGAGGGGGTTCCAGTTGGTTTGTCTCACTGCAAGGTGCAGAGTGACAGGTTCTTACAGGATCAGAAGGGAGTCGGCTTAGGTGCGCAGAAGCAGTGAGGTTATTTTTGCAACTTTCTAACAGATTAGAATGCGTTGGCCCTGGATTCTCCGTGCTGGCACACGGAATCTTAAAAATAAATTTTGAGTAACGTTTATGCGTTGTGCGGGCAAACATACTGTAGCAGGGACGCACAGTAGCAGTCAAACATTCTCTCATTCAAATCAATGGGAAAGTGTCACCTGACTTTTCGAATGGAAAGGTAAATGAATCATCTGTTTTAAGATTACAAGATTGTTGCATTGGAAAGCCCGGTTCCCCGACGGGCGGCTCAAACAAATATAGGTTACGGGGGCGGAGAGAGTGACACAGCCCCCCTTGAGGCAATTGTCCAGACTTCTTACTTCGGATTGACTTCATTATTCATTTCGCCTCCAATGCATTCGGTTAACAACAGTGCTTAAATCAGAACAGGACCACTAACTTCACTCTGAGATGCTAAGTACCGGCGGGAATCTAGCAGAAAATATACAATAAAAGGTGCCATGGAAATGTTACTTCATCATTATTAAAAGCACCCACAAGGAGGGAAACCTCCTTTTATCGTCGCTAGTAGAAGCAGAACAAAATAAAAAACGGAAATCTAGTATTCACAGTGTTAAACATGAGCCTCATGAGTCAGGGAATTGTGGGCTTTTAACCTACGGTAAACATTTTTACCTGCTGGGTGCTTTTGAACCTCAGGGGGGGACAAATAGAAAACACCATGTTTTTGGACTGCCGGGTATTTTAAGACGCAGGTCGGTAACGATGAATTTTTTTTTTTGCACAACAGGCAGTTTGGAATGCAAATCTACTCTTACGCTACCAATCATGGCCTGGTAGCAATATCATGAAATATTCATTTTCACAGGAACCCTATTCTGTGGTGGTGCAAATTCCTCTGCCTCTGATGGAGGAGTACAAAGATAGATTCCCATACCCTACAGTGTTCCTGTGCCATATCGTGTACCTGTCAGGGAAATTACAAAGACCCGGAGTTTGCGTCGGATTTCAAACGGCCAACCTTTCTGTCTTACCAGTGATTCTCTTGCAGCGCTAAATATATGAGATGCCCTCTAGTATATTACAAGGCTGCTGTTTTGATCTATGAGGTTGTGATATAAGCTTTGGTTAATAATTGATGTCTGGAAAGGAGGTCTCTCTCCAGCGCCTTCGTACGACTCAAAAATGACATCCCTGAAAATAAGAAGGGTCTCCTACAGGATGAAATTTTTCCCTTTGTGAATTACTGATGCGCTGTGTGGGTGAGTTCTCTCTCCCTTGGTATTCTGCAAAGTTCAGTGTTTTTTAAGTGCGCCTTGGCCTATAGACCAGTAAGCAAAGGCTGCGCGGACCTCATTAGTGCTTTACTGGTTAGCATGTGAAGCTTCCGTGTACTGAAGTCTCTATCGCTAAGATAAACAACAAAAATGACCCTCTCCCTTTTTTTTTCTCATTCATTTTTCTCCACGACTAATTGAGTTCAGGGAAAAGGGAACCGGAGGATGACTGCTTTGCAAGGTGAAACATGAGGACAGCAGGCTGCTGCCAAAGTTAAACTGTTACCAAAGGCTGTGTAAGCCAAGTTTATAGAAATCATTTACGCTGCTTTGCTCTCCTGCCGAGAGCGGTGCTTTCAGGGACATTGTTTTAAGAGAAAAAAAGAAAAGAAGTGCCAGTCCTTTCCTTATTTATACATTTGCATGTGTTTCAGTTGGTACCAGCAGTCTCTCGCTACTAGGTCCTATTCACTCATCATTTCTTCTAAACATTCTTCTGGAAATGTTTGTGAAGGAATATGGGGGTACGAGCCGTGGCTTAGTGTGACAGCAGAACATTAGAACATTCTATAGTTAGTAAATATAAAGCTGCAGCCGGCTGCAGCGCTGTTGTTCTTATCGAACCAACACAGAACTGTAACCACATTGTTTTAGGAGGCTGCAGGGATAATGTATTTTTGTAGGCCAACCTGGAAGTTGTCAAAAAGCTCATGGGATTTTTCCATTGGATTTTGCAGAAAACAAACTCAATGGCAAAAAAACAATAATGATACTTTATGATACATGTTTTGTTGCACAAAATAACCCAAAGAAATGAACAATGATTATTTGATTATGATTTTTGAAGAGCAAATGCAAGTAAGCTATTGTTCACGATGCACATACGTCACCGTGGTCGCATGGCTTCACGTCACCACCACGCGGCTAAAGAGCAACTAGTGTCTGTTTATTAGTCTCATTTAGCCACCTGTTAGCAACTACCTTTTCAAGACATTTCAAGTTCAAAACTCTCAACCTTGTGTTCACCGCAGATGTTTTTTCAGGCATGTAACCAAAAACCCATCGCAAAACACCTGTTGACGAGGGAGCAGGAAGTGCCAAAATCTTTATATAATAATCTCTATGTGTTAGGACTCAATCCTGCAGCACTTTATTACTGTAACCATGGCAATGAAGTTCCCTTAACCATTACATTATCATTTCATTTCAACAAGGATTTTGTACAGACAGATGTCGCCGTGACGACCGTCGCTGTCAGAACATAAAACATCTCTACGTGTCACTGTAGAGGGCACAGACCATATTTGGCATGAACGAATATCAATTTTTAATTTGTTGTAATGTCAGACTATTCACCCTATAAGTGAAAACCCGATCTTAGTGAGCACGACGCTAAAACAAACCGCATCGGATTTGTTGAGATCAATTGAAAGATAATGGACTGGATTTTCTGAATTGCCTTTGACAAATGTGTGAAACAATTTAAATGGGGATATCTTTAATTGATAATTAAAATTGTGGTTGTGCTGCAGTTAACTAGGATAAGTACATATAAACTGTAACTCCCTTGACAAATTTGCTGGAGATTTGTTTGACTTCCAGAGATTATTCCTGCATGTCTTTTAAACATGCCCCAAGAAAACTTTTCAAATGTTACTTCAGTTATTTTATGATGTTCACCTGTGTGATTATTGCCTTATAAAACTATATCTCTACAGTTGCAAACGTCTGCAATAATCTCTGTAGTGAAAAAGTCAAAAAAGGAAAAAAAAGGCAACACGTTATTGAGGAAATCTTCAGCGGCCCCCCCTGGACTTCTGTCACTACCACACAGCCTTTACGTGGACTCAATGGACTTAAAAGTTTTAATTACTATCATCTTGAGGAGAACTTTGCCCCTCTGTGCCAATATTCCAATACTTCCCTCAGATATTAATGTTTACATCCAGGGTGTCTCCAACTTGGGGTTATTTTCCTTTTGCACTCTCGGGGCTTCAGTTTACCACATAAAGGCATCCGCCAGGAATCAAATTTAATCCAATAAAGCAATGATTCACCTCACCATCGATTCTGATGGTGTCTGTTTTTAGAAAGAAAAATAAGAATAGGGTCATTCCGTGCAAACTTAGGTAAATTTGCAACCGCAATTACTGAGACTTTAGAAGCATCTTCTAATAAAAAAACATATTTGTATCTTTCATTTCATGCACCAAATAGCCATTATATTTGTAATACAAACATTTGTAAAACTATCTCTAGTGTAAAGAGCACAAAAACCTTCTTTTTCTGAAAATTGTCTCTTTTCCTAATAAAAAATTACATTAGGCTGCGACATGTGCAAGGCCAGACAAATACAAGTGTGCACACCAGTGGGATATTAATTAAAGAGATGGGATGTTTTGTTTTAATGGAAAGTACACATGGGCTCAAACATGAGGGTTTTATTTGTTTTATTGCAGCCTGGTGGCTTTACACTAATTGTTTTAAGAACAGTGTTTCAAAAAGAGCAACAATAATGGGAATTCATTTTCTAAAATAAACTATTTATTATTTAAAGTTAATTTTCATTTTGTGTGGACAAAGACATATTCAATTTACTCCAGATCACTCATTGTAGGTTATTTTCTTAACAAGCTTTTCATTATGTCCTCTGCGTAATTAACCCTGCAAAACAAAAACACTTTAATTGGAATATGCACAGTAGACTGATCTATTATATCATGGCTGCTGAGAGAGACAACAGGTGCAATACACAACTTACTAAGTGTGTGTCTACGGTATAATTGAGATCTTAATAGATTTTAGCGTGTTTGCTACGCTAGCAGAAGTGGACGTTAACACGTTTTCAATATCCCAACACTGATGCTGTGAATAATGAATACGTTATGAAACAATGTGCTGCATTTGTTCCTAAGTGCCATGTGCTCATATTGGCCTTCATCATCTAATCTTACATACAGCTTTATGCTCACACAAGTATCCAATTGTCAGTGCATTTTGGCTTCCTGGCCGGAGTGAAATTAGGAAAAATATATGCTATGTAGGTGAAAAAATATAGATTTCAAATAATTGACTTGAATATTGTGAAGAATTTGCTGTGGTCTAATATAAAGTTCTGATCCTATAGACTGTTGTAGTGGGCTGCACAGGGATACATTCTGCCAAAAGTATGGAAGAATGAAAATGAACGGAATGGTGAAGAGAAAATCCGTCTCACTTATTAAATCTCTGTTAAATATGGTTTGGGATCAGGCTGCAAATAGATCTGTAGAGCTCTCTGAGTAACAAAGTACCACTTCACCATTTTACTACATTGACGACATATATATATATGTAGGATAACCTCATATCACATATAAGAAACAGCAATTAAAGGCTTTGTGGTATGAAATAGATAGAACCTGAACCATATCACTGGGGTCAAAGCATTTAACCCGCTGCCTGTATTGCCTCTCACCATATCTCTCCGCACTGTAATTGAAATCATTATTTGAAAAGGCGATTTTCTCTCTTGGTGCCCCAGAAGTGTGTTCAGCACTAATTAAGGTGGATGTCTCGGGTGTCTATAGCTACTTTAACACCTTCTATCTCGAGCACGATTGGTTCTGTTACACATCTGCATGAATGCAAAAACATGCACATAGGTTTCACACTTTTTAAAATGTATTTTATGAGTGAAGATGATTATTCCTGAATGCTGAAAAGAAAGTACCCCTTTTCTATGGCAACTGTGTGGGTCTTTTTATATGCACACACGTTGCTGCTTATATTCAACGCAGCACTGCAGCCAGATGTTAGCTTTTTAGTCGGAGCACAAGGGCGAGACAATGTACTCTGCATGAGCAATGTTCCGAGTCTCTTTGCTCCTCTTTTTGTATCCCCGTTATGAGCATCACAGTCATCTGAACAGTTGTGAGAGTGAACCAGACAGCAGAGTGGAAAAGGTCTAATTTCAGAGAGGGGCTGTACGGGGCTGTTTTCTTTTTCCACGGAAATCAGTTTAATTAAAAAAAAAAAAACTGGGAATAATCCAGCAACATGGTTCGCTGTCGCCTCGGGTCCTTTGTGTGCTTTTCCCACTGTCTGCTCACAAGTTTCCTTGATACAAGTAGGAGCTCAGGGAGCATCACACAGTTTGTATTCAGCCCGTGTGACGGGCGGCGAACCAGCAATCGTGCCTGTCGAAAGACAATGATTCCACTCAGCTGCCATGTTGTCCACACAAATGTGATATGAGACATCAGTCACCTTGTAACCTTGTAACCTTGCACAGTGGAATTTAAAGTTTGTGAACAATTCAAAAAGATCCTGTGTGGATTTATGATTTTTAAAGCACACCTCTAAATTGTTCTTATTTCTTCACATATTTTATTTTAACATGTTACTATCCTCCATTCAGTTTTATATATACTGTAACTTAAATGCATATATATATATATATATATAACATTTACAACCACCAACTGTGACTGCAAAGACACATCAAGATTAGTTTACAATATTATGATAGTTGATCCATTGTTTGGGTCACTCTTGAAGCATAAATGCTGAACAGATTAGTTTCTAAATTGTGACATATTCTAGCTGGTCACTTACTCAGATTATCACAAAATGAATGTTTTTGTGTCTGGGCGATTCTTTCCGACAAGCCCACTGATTTGAAAATTTGGTCAGTCCCTGGGAGTTTATTGTTTTCTGACATTTTCAAGAATAGTTGTTTGATTACAGTAAGTAAATGATCACAGTTAATTAATATTGGTCTAAACAGTATTTTTATTCTATCTTTGGAAAATTATTTTAGCAAGAAAAACTAAAAAGAGGTTCACAGAAACCCAGCGTGTGCACAACCATCCGTGTCTTAACGCAGCAGGGAGGTCAGGCAAAAATCCATTATGATCCCTCCGCAATCTCATTGCACCACCTGTGTTTCCACCACGAGACCACGGCGAGCAAAAGATGCATGTAAAAAGTCATACAGGGGCCACGAACACACTAACACACACACACACACACACACACACACACACACACACACACACACACACACACACACACACACACACACACACACACACACACACACACACACACTTCATTTCAGACGTCCGCATTGTAATACTTGGACTGTGCATTAGGTTTGCATTACAGTCAAGACTCAAGCTTTTTAGCCAATGTTCCGCCATGATTAAAATTCTCAGTCAGCCATCAATCTGCATTATAGACTGGTTTCCCCTTGTCTGCTGGGGTCTAACTGAAACAGATTGAGACAGCTCTTGCTCACTGCATCACTAATGGCTGCCAATGAAAGACGTCTCTGTGCAGTTGACCCGTGTGTTGAACAGAATCACGTCCCAGCTCAGAGCGATGGGGAGAACACAGCTCAATATAGGGAGTCTCTTTGGCATCAGTCACCAGTCAACAGCATCCTCATCTTATTGACTAAACGTTGCCTAGAAATAGAATCTAATCACAGGGTTTGGACAGGCTCTACTTCTCCTAATGGTTTACCATTAGCTGACTGGAACAAAGCCCAAACTATTGAGAAATATAACATTGTATTCCAGGGTGTCTGCATGGCGCGGCAATTACAGGTTGTCAGTTATTTCCATGGACACTGCATCCTCCCGAATACAACAGCCGAGACCGAAGGTGTTTGATGGAGAAAATAATGACTTACTCACCTGTTGTTCGGATCCTTTTTATTATTTCATGTCGGACTCTCGTACATTAACGGGAGAAAGGCCGCCCTAAAACCGAGGCTAACATTTACGGAATGTGCACTATCCACTCAGCTGTGTTAAACGTTGAACAAGCCAGAAGACCTTTGTTTGTTTTTAATCAAAATCAAAATGACACGATTCATTCAAACTCATTTTCTGCCCTATGTCGGACCACGTTTTCATCATCGACCACACGCCAAGCCCCCCCCCACACACGCACATTTATATTACATACATGGTGTTCGGGTAACCTGGGAAACCTGATGGAGGGTCCCCTGATAAATCAAGGGATGAGAGTTGTCCTGGACATGGCTGAGGGACTCAGTGGAGACAACATCACAGGAGCTCCTGAAGAGGAGGCTGACCAGGGTGAGAACGACGATTAGCATCCCAATATTCCCATCCCAAATATTGCTTTTAATTGGGATGAAGTAAACATCTGTTAAGTACTAATGTAACATTACATTAGGTTTGATTGTGTTGACTTAAAACCTAAGCAGGGTCCAACAGGTCCACAACACCGGTTGATTCAATAAAAAATGAACAATTAAATGGATAAAAAAATGGATGTGCAGCTATAGTGAAACAATCTCTAAGCCATTTGGCAGGCTGGCCCCAGAGCAGTTACCTGCATGGCATAATTGACAGGCAACACAGACAATCATATTAATTGATTTGTCAATGGCAAACGCAAAGATTCATCATATCTTCTGTGAAGCCCATGAGCAGTTGCACGAAAAGTCTACGCAGGGCAGACCAGTAATGTTTCAAGACTTTTCAGAGGAGGCATCAGAATACCTCTCAGTTGTTTTCAATGTAATGCATAATTGAAGATCCAGTCAAATGTTTCACAGAGGGACAGAATCAGACCCACGGCTGTTCAAAAACAGAATAAAAACCACAGCGGACCACGTGCCTCTACAGAAATACAACTTAATTGCCCAGTTGCTGTCTTTTTCTTTTCTTTTCTTCCTTCAGGTTGAGATGATGATGCGGGGGTTTGGGGCCCCTCTCCCCTCGCGTCCACGATTCAGACTCCAGCTCCTCCTCTGGTGCATCGTTTGCATCAGTACTTGGGAACACTTGTCCGTGCACTGCTGCTGCTGCTGCTGCTCCTCCCCACAGCGCATTCAAGGACTCCACTTCGGCGGGTGATGACAGACCGGCGCTCAAGAGGGAAAATGGTCTGCTTGTAACACGCCCGGAGTTGGAATCGACGTAGAATGGAGACGCGCCCCGGTCACTGCCTTTTTATCATTTTCTCTGAGTGGATTTGGCTCTTCACCTTAACTTCCATCCTGGGCGGAACACACGCGGAGCTAAGGTGCATTCCTTTGTGCCGGCTGCCGCTTCCTAGAGCTGGACCCCGGGAACTCTCCCAGCTGGATTTGACTAATTCCATCGAGGCACCGGGTGAAGATAATTTGGTTGGATCCGCGGATTGGTCACCGGGTGCCAATTCCGACGAAAAGCGCAACGTTGCAGAATTAACGGCGAGCGAAGAAAGTTCGTCCAAAGTGCGCGCACGGCCGCAGGGAAATGACGCCAGCGGGAAGGACGCGTTGGACGGTCAGCCAAAACTTTCCGACCCGAAAGTGTTTCCTGGAAGTGTTTCAACCGTGGCGCTTCCCCCTCCCAGTGACGGCAGCGTGACCGAAAATGACAACGGTGAAGCAGAAAAGGACAGCGACGAAAACGGGTCGCGGGTGGATGTGACGGAGGGCCTGGACGAGGGCACGGATGCGGCCACTTGGAGACGAACGCGCAGTGCGAGGAGCGCGGAGACCTGGTCCGGATTCAGACCCGAGGACGGGGAGGACGCTTCGTTTTCGGACCAGGAGGAGTTTGAGCTCCCAAGTTCGACATTTGCACTCAGCGGGGACACGGCGCACAACCAGGCGATGGTGCACTGGTCCGGACAAAACAGCAGCGTGAGTAGTTGATGCGCAAAAGGTTTACGCACGGACCTCTATTTGACGCAGTGTGGACCGCGTTCGCCAATAACGGTTGCTTGGTATTCGGGGGAATGTAAAGCAGTTGTACTGACTGATCAGTACTTTTAATAGTGGATGTAGCCTCATAGACATGCATATGTGGCTGAGGTTGCAGAGCTTGAGAGAATTAGTCATATTGTCTTCTCTCTCGAACTGTTGTTTATTGATCAATTGACTTCACTAGGTCGGATGAAAAAAGGAAAAATAGTATAACTTGTTCCGCATCCAGTCGTGTTGTGTCACCAATTTGAGCTACAGCCATATTTTGTGTGTAATTGAGAACAATCTTACTCCCACTTACTCAAAAATAGAGTGAAGCCTTTAGTGAAGCTAATAAAATAAAATATACAGCTCACTGAACCGCTACTGAAGGCAAACAGTGAAAGTCATTATAGAGATAAAAATGATACATCGGGAAAAAAGTGCTATTGTATTAGAAAAAGAGTTTGAATTATTGTAGGTAAATTGACTTTTCAGAAAGACCAGTTAAGAGATGTAGACATTAATTTGCTTTTTGACACCTTGCTGGTTTAAATTGCACACTGGCAATTTTCCTGAGATGAATAAGCTGCAGAGGTGTGATTTAATACTAAAAGGCAGCTAGCCGAGACTTGAAGTGGGTAACCAGCTATCCAACATTTTAGTGCATCTCCTTTGGCTTCAGGGCTTGCAAAAAGTATTTATGTCTTGCGTGTCTTTCATTGAGTTTTAAGGGATTATAACTCATCTGTTTATGCAGACAGGCTATGAGCCATTTGGCTCTGCCGTTATTTATGTGTGTGTCCTCGGCGTAGCTGTGGAAATTGACGACACGAGGACATCATAAAGGCATTGTGTGGATTGAAAGATGAGGCCAAGTCCCAGTCATGTATTATTGATGCCAAACATTTAGCAAGACCAACTCCTTTCATGACAAAGCTGCATTCAAATCCATCTAACGAACTGAACCTGAAATGTTTTAAATATCTGTGCTAATGCTGTGTAAATCAAAGTTGACTGTCAATTTGTAAAAAAAAGATACAAATGAATCGTAAAAAGCTTTAATACTTGGGGCCTGAGGGAATCAGCTACTCTCACTCCGTTCCAAGGTAACCGAATTCGCCTCGCAGCAAATCTAAATTGTACTAATTAACATGCTATATCTTGTTAATTTGAGTCAGCACAGAAAGAGAAACAACCAAGACAGGGAGAGGGCTGGTGCCCTGAGGGATATAAGGATGATCAAATTACACATTCACTAAAGGTATTATCACACATTTGGACTTAATCAGATTGAGAATGAAACAATTTAACCTGAATTTGGCATCATTTTTAGCCCCGAGTTACACGAGGAACTCACTTTTCCTGGTCTCTGTCATTTCCCCCATAATGACACAGAATGTCATTGCGCCCACAGCGTTATATGAGCGTGCCTCCACTTCTGCGACATGCCCCACCCTCCCTGTCTCTCTCTCTCTGTGCGTTACTGCTGGCCAGGAGGTCACTGTGAGAGCTCACAAATTGGTGTACTCTCAAGAAATGAGATTAAAGTAATAATCTGTGGCCGATGTTGACCGTTACTACATTTTTTTTTCTCTTATTAACAAATAGAGTAAAGCCATAATTGCTGCAATAAGCTTCTCTGAATGTATGATAAGAAGAGAAAGAGGTTTGGCAGCTTGTCACACATCAATAAGCAACCTTCTCTCACACGCCAAACAAAGAGAGCAAGGCAATTTGTGAAATGTGGGTAAATTGGCTTGCAAATACAACGGAAATGTAATGGAGCAGGGGGAAGCTGGCGGTGTTCATATATGTAATATCGCCTTGAGCTTGTTAATGTGACAGTCTGTGTGGGAAAGTGCCGTTTTTGTTATGTTGTCTACATGCAATCAGGTTCTTCTTACTCGAGATGAAACAAACCGACATCTGATGGTCGTACCGATGTAGTGCAGCCCATATTTGTGGAAACTATCAAATTAAATCTGGCATTTAGTTTAGTGACTACAGTTTGTGAGACGCAGGGCCTGAGCTGGTTATCGACTATATTTAGTTTTCCCGTTGAATTATACATATTACTTTGTCCGTCATCTCCCGCTAAAGCCGAGTTCTTGGATGTTGTTTTGTCAATTGTCCAAGAGTCCAAAGTTGCACAAGCTGCAGTGTTATTATAGCTTTTCAATCAACACGAAAAAGTAGGAAAATGAGCTCAGTCGATTGCTGCTGCTGCACTAAATCACGTGGTTCTTGTCCATCGCTAGCACGAGTTTGTGCTTTTGAAGTACACTTTGGGCCATACAGGGCTTTTACACTTCTACCCAAAGTGGAGCCTCTATTTTCTGATCAAAACAATGATGGCATCCCACTGGCAACCTGGTTACAGTCCTGACATTTTATTACCAAAAGAATGCATCATTGGAGCAGTTTAATTCATTTTAGCAATTATTTAACTAATTCATCAATTGTAACTTTTGCTATTAGCAACTATTTGATTATAATGACATAAATTGCAACAACAATCTATAATATATTAGGCCTACAGTGTTATTGAGAAGATCTATTTGTTTTATTCAGAAGTATTGAGGCATCCCTGCTGCCAAAGCCTTGAATGGTTTACTACAGGAACCAGTACTGTAGATGCATCATTTCAATGCACTTGTGTTGCAGAGGATTTTTAGGAAACATCTACTGGGACTTTATTAGCCGTCAGCGAGAAAACACAACGTGTTTAACTGCAGGAATAGCGAGGGCTGAAAGGAATACTTCACCCCCCCAAATGATCATTTCTAGATCGGGTTCTCCCTCAGTGTTACCTTGAACTCTTTCAAACTTTATTTTTCTTGCACGACTCCTGAGAAACGTGTTGATGCATTGAGCTAAATGGGGCCCGCTTTCCACCACAGCAAACTAACCTCCAAACATCAGGCATTTGTCATTCATGCAGTCGCGCGCTCACCAATTCCCAAACACGCATGGCTGTGCAACCGACCTATTAACAACCTGATTGGCTTTGAATAGATCCACCTGCATCAACAGTGTCACACTCCTGCACAGGTGCATTACTCTTGTGCTTTCATGCAGTTTATTTGAGATATTAAATGTGTTAAACCTGTATCGATCTGTTAAAATGCCAAATGCCCCGTGCTCCGAAACAGAGCGCGCCTCGTCCTGTAAGTGCTGTAAGCGTTATTAAAAAGCTCTGTCTGCTGCTGTCCTACCGCATGACCTTTCGCCCCGTCGGTGGTCGCCAACACAACACGGAGAAAAATAGCGTGCCGGGCTGAATCTATAATTACGACAGCAAACCGTCTCAGATATTTTTTGACCCACGCGGGGGGGGGAGGGGGGGAGTAACCCCCGGCTAATAAGCCAGGGAGTGCAGCCCGTCCTCATGCAACCACTGCTGCTTTGTCATGCGCCTCGTCCACCAGAGGCCCACTGACAGGCCACGGCGGGATGAAGCGCGCCTCGGGCTGCATCCAGTTGAAGCCCGGCGCCTCCCAGCAGGTTCGTGAGGACGTGTGTTTATTTGTGCTTAAGAACGTAACAGGGAAAATAACAAGAGTGGTTTTTTTTAGATTCGCGGCTTTGTTCTCGCTAAAACGCCCTCCCTGCATTCTATCACCAGCTCGCTCGACCGCCGCAGCACTCTCTCCATCTCCAGCTCTCTTTCTCGCCCGTTGAGCCGCAGAGGAGGGGCACATTTCAAATGTTGTGTTTACAAGAGCAGCGGTTAATGTGACCGGATATTACTCTTTTAATCACTTGGGATCACCTTTCAAACGAAACATCTTAAAGGCAACCGATCCGGCAGAAATGTTGATGGTAGTCTACTTAATACACACGGTGTGTGCTCTACAAAACACGAGCTCGTCAAGTGAGAGAGACTAAGGAAGCAGTGCCAACAAGTTGAACAATATTAACTACTACATATTTTAGGATGAGGCTATTTTGGTTGCATTTCAATCAATTTGATTCAATGAAATGTTAGTTTAAAACTAAAAAGTAAAAGTCCTGGCTGGCATCTTTTGTTCAGATAGTTTCCTCACAAAGTCCAATCAGATGCGAGATCGGTGAATCTGGAAAGTCTAAATTGAGTGTGCGTGTCAACGTGTCATCCCGTCTCATCCTTCTGAGACTGTCCTGAGTAATGCCCATTGCACGCTGAGACAGACCCCCGTCCCTCACGACCTTGGACACATCTGTCCTATTTTGTTTCCACTCTGCCCAGCTGTTTAAAAACACCGAGCTATAAATGTTAATCACTTAGACAGACAGCAAGCAATACGGGCAGCACACTGTATTATTTATTGAATTGCAGGACAGGAAAAGGTGCTCGTGCTTAGAAGCTTCAAGTTGTTTGAAATGTACACTGCCTTCTTTCACATGTTCCTCTTTTGTGTGAGGAGGCAGAGACGATGGATGTCTCCTGCAGCATCCAGCACATTTCTCGGGAGTTTTAATCCTGAAATAATCAAGCTGTTGATGGAGAGCACGTGTCTACATCTCGCTGGCTGTGAGATTCACCTCGCTTTTCCAGTATTTGGGGTATTTAGCCTGAGTGCCAAAACGCAACGTCATAATGTTTCTCTGCTGAACGGCAGCTATACTCAAAAACTTCTATGCAGTAGTCAAGGGTAACTATCGGCTCCAGCTCCGTTCGGCAGCGGTGGGAACGTGACGTGCGACGGCCATATTAGGGAATATTAGAAAATTGAAATCAAAAGAGATCCTGGCAATTATTATAACATATCAACACAAAAACATACAATTAACACAGTCCTGAAAGCCACCAGACTATAGACAACAGTTGGTTAACGTTGCTGTTCATCAAAAAATGTCTTCTTTCTAACTTGACAGAAACGATTGAACTTTTTCCACAATCACCAACTCTGGTTGGGTTGAAGTGAAGCGGAAAGGGGGAAAAAGGAAGAAGGCTGAAAGTGTAATGTCCTGATAATGTTTGTGTAACATTATTAGACGTAAGGGAACCCTGGATGCCGACATACAGTATTCTTCCATCACAGACCATAACCCTTTTACACTTTCACAAGTTATTTAACAAGTTCTGCTCGTTGTATCCGAAGGAGAGGACCCGGAGACTCAATTTAGTTCGAAACACCTTTTTCCACCAATGCATCTCGCTTACCTCCCCCGTATTGATTCTGCCGTCTGAGCATAACATCACCCAAAAGCCGGACACTTTGATGCATGTAGCATCCCGCGCGTAGCATGTTGACGTGCTCAGACAGCCCTGTGGCTGCAGCTGTCAGTGCAGAAGCTCACCAGCTCCCATCTCTCCTGGGGGGCCGTGATGGACCGGCTGGTGAAGGGGAAGGGAAGGGATTTCTCTTGTTTTAGGGAGGGTAAAATCACACATGCTGCTAGGGAGACATTAATTAATGAGTTGAATGTATATTAATAAGAATTAAAAGCCTACAACCCAATCAAGAACAAGTAATTTAGTTGACAAATAATTAGGGCTGCACGGTTTAGAGCGTTGCAGGAGGAACAATAAGAGAGAGGATGCACCAACACAACTTGTGCCCGACAGAGGAGCTGTCTGTTTGGAGGGTTTTGGGTTTTTGGAAAATGTGACGTAAGTTCGACGTTGGATCAGAAAAAGATTTTTGCAAAGTCTGTCGAGCCTCTGGTGGCGACACTAGCAGCCACAGCTAGCTAACTCGCAAACTAGTTAACGAGCTAACGCGCTAACACGCCGGCTGTTCGGGTAGCCGGCCCTTTTCGGGGTCAATGAATTCATGTGTTTGCTTGAAAAAGCAAAAAATCTTTCTAAATACCGTGATATGGATTTTTGGCCGTACCGCACAGCCCTACAAAGAATTTAATGATTCCTCACAAATTCATGCATCGATACACATGTCCTCCCTCCCACTGGTCTCTTTTGTTTTCTGTCCCAAATCAAAAGAACAAGATAACGTAAATTTGGCTGAAATGATGAAAAAGGACAGCTTCATTTTTTATTAATTGAATTGTTTCATCTTTGTGTTTACCTGCGTCAAACTCATATTGGTCGTACTGCATCCTTTTTTTTCATAAGGGCTGTGTCTATTTTGGAAATTATCACAGTTAATCCCATTTTTTTATTTTTTGAATTTGACTTTGCAAGACCTCGGCTAGCGGGTGTGTTTTAAATTTAAATCAATGCGGTCAGAGCCTCACTCCTCCATCTGTGAATGAGAAACGCTCGTTGTTGCTGTTGTCGTCGTCAACAACTTTTGGCCATTGCTCAGCCACCACCTCACTTTGTTTCCGAGCTCCTTCGTTTTACAGTGGCCACCAGCATTACTCATTCATACGATGTGAGTTACACCATCTGGCTGCTGCAAGAAAAGCCTCATATTCAAAACCCTAACTTTGATTTACGCTCTGAAGTTTCCTTTTTGGATTTATAGTGATGCAAAAAAACTGGAGCTTTCAGACACTGTTGGTGAGCCTACGAGAAGGCATATGGGTAGCATATCAGCATATTTATCTAATCTTTTACTTTTATTTATGTCGGAGAAAATGTAATTTATTTAAGAGTCTCGGGAGTTTTTACTTTGTCAACATGCAACGAATCTTCTAGCATTGCACTCAGCACTTTCAAACGAAGTGCCTATTGAGTTAAAAGTAGTTTTGTAAAAAAAAAAGAAAAGGCTTACTTTTTAGTCGTGTGGAAAAAAAAAAAGAAAGCTCCCCTCTCGCTTTCTACTCTTGCCTGCATTGATCAGACCCCCTCCCGGAGCACACTGAAGCTTCCAAGCTCAGCAGGCTGCCGTAGCCTAGCTGCTGAACTAGCCTCCACTTTCATTTACCGCGAAGAAGCAGATGATGCGAGAGCCGAAGCCAGAAGGAAAGCCGTCTCGGATGACTCGTCAACCAAGCTGCCACCTCCCACTCAGGGCTGATTTCTCCGACGCGTTCCGTTCTGCTCGACGGCCGTATCTGCAACATGGTGTCTCAGTTCTCTCTCAATTTGAAGGGCCTGTTGTTTGATGCCCACAGATCGATGGTATCGCTGTCTGCCGAGGTAACAGCATGTTGCACATTGTAGCGGAACTTAATTACCCAAGAGCGACGTGTTTAAATAACTTCCAGTCTCATTAAAACCCTTTAAGTTGTTAATGCAGGTGCAGAAGACTGTTGATTCTCTGTATTTGTGTTTTCTGCAAAGTTATATCGTGAAGTCACTTTATAATTCATCATCGCAGTGACCTGATATCCATGTGAGAGCCAACAGCTCTGACTTCAAACAACCGAGCTTCAGCAGAACATCTGGTCCACCAGGAAATGTTGCCTTTGTTAATGAAGTGATATAATTGGAAGTGGCAGACAAAAGCCTCTCTGCATTACGTGTCTCACTGAGGTGGTATTGAAGTACACGACGATGCGCTTTTCTGTGGGCTTTTGTTGCTGCGGAGTGAGTTGCAGAGGCACAAACAATGTAATAGAAATAGACAATTCTTTCTGTATTAAAGGCGTTAAACGATGCTGTTTAATGTTGTTTCAAGTGAAGTTCCGTACGTCATGCTATACCGGCCTCCAGGGGTCTTTGAATTTGCTCGTTAAAATGTGTTTTTTATTCTTTGAAATGCATTTGTTGTCACGTTGTTAACACTTCTATGGTGTTGCCATCCGGTGAGCAGGTGTTGTCACCTTTTTTTCCCCTTCAAGCTGTCTTATAGCTTTGACTTTGTCACCAGTTATCCATATTTGGAACACAAGCCTTAGACACTATCCTCTATATTTCCTTTGAAAATGTTGAGTTAAAATCTTTATATTGAAAGCTCCTAAAATCATCATCATCATCATCATCATCATAACCACTCTGGATGAGGAAGGGGTTGTGCATCGCGATGAACCGGAGGATAATTACCACGTCCCCAGTTTTAAACGTTGTTTTGGTTTTTCTGCCCACTAACTGCAATGGTACGTACAGCTCGAGTTAAGTTCTAATGATCAGTATCTCCCTCCAAAAGAGTATATTATGGATCAAGCATTGGCAAGTAGACAAGTTTGTGCTTCTGGCTTTTTCACTAATATTTCATTCTGTACCGTTATTGTGGCTTCAATTTGTTTATATATATATATACACACACACATCTATATGTGCTTGTGCATGTGCATATTTAAACCTCTATTCCTGTTGGCGCTTATCCCATCATGCATTGGGCAAAAGACAGAGCAATACCTCAGACCTGCGTCTGATATATCATATTTGTCTTTATTATTAATATTCAAGCCAGTAAGTCCTCAAACAATTGCTTTTATGGAATCATCCATCTGTTTAATTGCAATGTCTAAATATGATGACAGTTGTATTGATGAGGAGACTTAATTCCAACAGCTGATGAGGCTAGATCAAAAGGTGAGACGTGAAATGAATCTTCATTTTCATTCCGTCGCCCATGTCATTTGTCTTGGGTGTTTCTTTCAATAACAGAATCCCGCCTTCTGCTTTCTTGACGTCCCGTCCCCTCTCCTCCTCGTACAACACCTTCATTCCTCAACAGTAATCTCTACACCCAAAGCCCTTAAGTCACCATTAAGCCTCCATTCATTCTTACGTAATGATCAAATTCATCCCAGTCCATTTAGCTCCCAAGGTTTAAGATTTACAAAGGATTAGAGGTTGAAAAATCAATTTGCTATCTCTTGGATGTCAGGTAATCCAGCTTGAAGATACGTTGGTGCCAGTGCACTCTAATGGGCTGTGCACTGGAATTAAATGAGACACATTGGTTGAACGTTAAAGGGAAAGATATACATATGGCTTTATTTAAATCCAGAGGGTAAGTTTTGCCGTCATATGGTGTGAGCATTAAAAGAAGTAGCCTTCGTCCAGTGGTTTCAAATAGCAATTTAAAGGCTTTATGTGACAAGCTGGACTTCAAACACCAGTTTCACACAGAAGTATCTACAAAGTGAATATTGTATCACTGTATTCAGCCGTAAACTGCCGCCATGGGGCTTCACCTTTTACTTTTATCAACGCATGGAAACTTTTCTAGCCAGCATATTTGGATGCAAATGATATCTGATTGTAATCCTGGATCCTTCCCAAGCAAATAAAGTTAATTGCCACACAGAGTGGAGCATATATTTTGGCCTAATTTACAGACTGATGCTGCGGGTTGTTTTATTGCGTATGACCATAAGGGTATGACTTTTGGAAGCTAATAAAGCCAAGCTATTGGAATAGCAGTTAGAACCAACTACATGGCTTATTTCTAAACCTACATTTAAATCCTTTTATATATTTAGCACCAAGTAATAGCAGAGTCAGTGTTTTATTATTTAGCTTATTCACAAAGAGGCACCTAATTAGGAAATACAGCAGAACTAAGTTTAAAATGACCACATTAACAGCAAGAACTTCTGTTTGGACATTATTTAATATCTCCAATTAAACGTGTTTGAACAGACACATACAGTACGAGCTGAATGATAAATGTGCAGACATTTCAGGACAATTAATTTATTACTAAATACATAGATAATGTTGGAGCTGAAACAAATGGTAGATTTATCAATTTAATCAACAGAGAATTACAATTGTCTAACTGTTTTTGTCATTTTTGGAGGAATAATCAGTTTACAGCTGTACATTTGTATAGATTTGCTTCATTTCATGGTTATATATCATTTCTATTTAGTTTGTTGGACGTTTAACTCGACTAAACAAGATGTAAAAAAGATGTGTCTTAGACTCAGGGAAACTGAGAACCGTGATAACGCAACATATGTTTCAGAAAGTAGCAGCAAGAAGGGTTTGAAACTTCATTCCATTTCATTGGCTTTGCTGATTGTGTTTATTGGGACGAGAATTAACAATATTGAAGGGCTTTTTCATAGTGAGTAGTAGCATAGTATTATATTATTATAATATTGATTTTTTTTTATACTGAAATAAGTGTCACTTTTTTGTGATGTACATAAGTGTGTTTGCGCAGTGTGTGTAGGTCAGTTGCTTTTGTTCAGTACAGATGAGGACGATTGACTTGTTTATGAGTGAAAGCCAAGAAAATAATTGTCTATTTGTAATTCCCACAAACTGCTCAAGCAAGGTTTTAAAAAGTTCAAATTTCTTGTTTACATGATGGAGTTCTTACCCGTTATACAGAATGTTGCCCCTAACACCCATAACACTGGATAATTAAAGGATAGCATGAGAAAATGCCCAGTGAGTTTCCCCCAGAGAGCAATGCAAGCTGCAGATTTTACGATCGTGCCGGCGGGGCCCGGCACTATAAGACATTTGAGTAGAGCGAAGGGCCCGCTGTTAACAACCAACACACTTTGTACCTATTGTGGAAGCAAATGCATTCTTTGGATTGAAGTTATTCTTATTATTATTAAGTTTTTCATCTGTAATATACAAATAAAGGAAAGTTAAATGCTAGTGGAAATGTAGATAAAGACGTATTTTTGCATTAGTAGTTCGATTAAGGTTCTGGTTTTTGATGAGGAGAACATTTAACATTCCTTAGGGAATATAGACCACGTTCATAGCATTAGCAAGTGGAATGGGTTGACACACCATCACAGCTTTGTTTTTGTCTGTCGAGGAGCATAAGAGACATTTTTCACTATATGTCGCTTTGCTGTTCACAAAACTGATGATACCGTCCCTTGGAAGCTAGTAATGCGTTTGATGTGTTTCCTAGGTGATCCTCATGTTGACAAAGTACTACGACTTCAACTCTGGCAGAGTAACAGAGAGTTCTTTATGGAGGTAAGCTCTTCACTCTGGTAATAGAGATGATTTCAAACTGATTGTCTCGCAAATTCACCACAGAGAATGACGCCTTATATATATTTGTTCTCAGACACCATCAAAACACGGTTGAACACAATGCTTTTTGCATGCTTATGTTTGTGATTGATGCTCGTAGCACTTCTCACACGTCACTTAACTAAAAACAAGATTTGGAATTCTATTGGAGTTTTATAAACATCCATCCATCCATTGTCAAACCGCTTATCCTGCACACAGGGTCGCGGGGGGGCTGGAGTCCATCCCAGCCAACTTCGGGCGATAGACAGGGTACATCCTGGATTGGTCGCCAGCCAATCGCAGGACTACACTCACATTCACACATCTACGGGCAATTTAGAGTCACCAATTAACCTGATCCCCAGAGCATGTCTTTGGACTGTGGGATGAAGCCGGAGAACCCGGAGAGAACCCACGCAGACACGGGGAGAACATGCAGACTCCACACAGAAAGGCCACTGGGTGGAATCGAACCCAGGACCTTCTTGCTGTGAGGCAACGGTGCTAACCACCACGCCACCGTGCCGCCCGTTTTATAAACGTATTTACCAGAATTCTAACACAAGGTAAAAATGTACAATTGTCAATTTAAACACCAGTTTAAGGTCTTGGCTATGTGAGAATAAAAATGTCCGTCACTGACTTTGTGGCAAACGAAAGGAATATACAGTATATATATGTATTCATGCATGGCTCTTATACAACTCCTACTCATTCTTGGTCATTCTCTTTTTATACCCTTCATTAAATTGTACTTAATTAAACTGTTTTCAGTGAGAAAGCTCTCAAACTCAATCATCTGTTTATCAATAAATAGCGGAAAGAGACAGTTACCGAGTAGCTGTTGGTCATATGAAGCATTTAGCAGCAAAAGAAACTGATATTTTCCTCAGTGAGTGGTAGCAACCAAAAACAAAATACTGGACCTGCATTCATAATGTGACTCTAAATAAATGATAATGTCAGCCCATTATTGCAACATGTGTGAATAAGAAAGTGTTTTTGCTTTTTGTCCCTGAAAATCAGCAATTATGGGCTGCAGACCCAGTTAGTGGGAAAAAGCCTGTAAATACTTTTCTACAAATTGGGTTTCAATAAGGTCATAACAGAGAAAAAACGTGGGGTTGATTTTATAGTCAGTTATTATTATCTTTACACATAGAGCTTTGTGGTCTGTGGGACTCCAGAGAATGAGAAAAGAAAAGCTATAGTTTTTTCAATACGCAAATGTTATATAATTTTTATGCAGAATAAAACATTCAAAGGCTACTTGTTTCTGAGACCTACATCTATGACAATAGACGACAATTCACTTCAATACATCCATAATGAAGTCAGCAAAGAAGTTCTAATTTTGTAGGACATCTCATTTCTTTTGTATTTTTCTTTTTTCAAAAAAAAACAGGCAAGTAAGTGAGTAACCCCAAGTGAGTTTTAAAATATGAAAATCAGCAACATGAAATTACATTTCAACCCCGTAGCATCAATAATAATAATGTTCTTAATATCTCACCCCCTTCCCACACAAGATATTGTTGTTCGTTTTGATAATTAAAAGAGTATTCATTCATCTTTGCTTCATGATTTCTGCTCTTCCAATTTTCTGCTTGCGTGATATTCCTGATGATACCACCTGCATCTCAACTAGTAGTCGTTTCTCCATTCTCCTTAACTCTCCCCCACACAACCTCTTTGTTTTATCCCTATAATTGAATCTTCAGGTCAACTGATTACGGCACCACTTATGAGAAGCTTAACGAGAAAGTCGGGCCAAAAACCATCCTGAGCTACTTGTACGTGAGTCCGAACAACAAAAGGAAGGTACGTTTCCATGCAAAGTGCACGTAAGTCCGGCGGAATGGATGCTGTCCATGTGAGCCGCTGATCCTCCTCCCCTCCCCGTCTCTTTTCCTGTCTCGTCTCAGATCATGTTACTCACCGACCCGGAGGTGGAGAGCAGCCTGCTCATTAGCCTTGACGAGGGGGCAACCTACGAGAAACACGGCCTGGCCTTTGATATCCTCAGCCTGCTTTTTCACCCTGAGCAGGAGGACTGGATCCTGGCTTACAGCCACGACCAAAAGGTATACGTGTAGGTGGCAGGTGGCACGAAATAGCTGGAATATAAAAAAATATGAAGCTGTGACAGGAAAAAAAAAAAAACCCGGCTGCCGACTAAGGGCTGTTGTGTGGAACACAGCGTCTGGCTTTAAGGACACGGTCCTCCTGAGCAGAAACGTGCCACTCAAGCCGAGACTGCAGTTTCCCAGCAGGATCTGATCACCTGCTCCCCTAAACAAGTCATGAAGTCTGGCTGCTGACTCCTAAGTCTGAATGGTTAAGTCCCAGTTAAGTCCCAGGCAACACGGGGAAACGCTAACAAGAAAGACACAGCCAAACAATCCACCAGCACATAACATTATCACGCAAAGTGCGAGCGTGAACACACACTGTGAGCGAGAAGCCAGCTGTCTGCTTCACTCAGCGCCGCAGACTTCAAACTCGGCCTCCCCTGCCTGCTATCGCAAGGCTCGATTTTCTGAGAGGAAAACAGTCAAGGTCTGAGAAGTGAGATAAATGGTGTAAGAAAAAAAAATGAAACCAGGTCAAAATAAAGACATTGTAGAGAAGTTTGCCTCCAGGTCATTCTGCATGTCTTTGGCGAGATTTAATCATTTTATTCCTTTTTAACTGCTGAAATGAATCTTTGGTTGGTATTATTTTACATTCGTTGATTGTCTGCCATTTCCTTTTTGATAAGTCAGAATGATGTTGCTTATCCTTGTAAAGGATTTAACATGCCTGCAGCTTGATCATTATGGCGAGATGACGAGCGTTTGGGATGCTTTGACATAAGTCCAGCTTTGCAGTAAAAAGAAGACCGATATCTTTATGGAACAAAAAGACTACAATGACAGTTAAATGAGGGACTTTATAGCACCAATTAGGCTGAAATCCTGCTGAGTTATGAAGGGGACACTTTGATTTTAATAGAGGGACCAATTTATCCGTCCTCCTTCCCTCTTTTTCAAAATAAATCATCAATTCTAAGTTTTCTGGCTGGAGACTATAAGTATTTTCACAGGAACTGATGGATTTTCTCACTTTTGACCTTGTATTAGCGCAACATCATCATATTAATCAACAAATGCTGACAGCGGCTTGATAATAGAGACACACATCAGGAAACAATTCTCTTGGATACTGTGACATGGACCATTATTCTATATTCTAACTCATTTGGTTAATGCATTCCTCTCATTTTTTTCAGCTCTATGTCTCTGTTGAATTTGGGAGGAGATGGCAGCTTGTGCAGGACGGCGTCATTCCCAACAGATTCTACTGGTGAGATCTACAATCAGTCATATGAGGAGGGTTGGTCTCTGGGAGAGAAATGATGCTATGTCGCCACATATTTATTCAACACTATGAATAAGCACAGAACAATTATGCATTTAATCATTTTAATGTAAGCATTTTTTGCATTGTATACAGTAACATGCTATATAAAATAAGTGTATTTTTACCGCATGGACTTATAGGAGATTTTTTAATCATCCATCCAGAAAAAGATGATCAATCATCTTCAGTGCAACGTAAATCTCAGGACAAACAAAGCCTTATTACTTTAGGGAAACAATTAAACCTTTTTTCTGTGGCTAAGGGTAATGCACCTCTACTAATCTGTGCGCATGAAGGTCTTTGAGTTCAATTGTTCTTTACACAAGGCTCTACACCGTGAGCTGTTTTACATGAGTGAATATTCTCTTAATTAGGTTTGTACAAAAAGTCAACAGACCATCTCTCCTTGTACATCACAAACACTTTGCAAGTCTTAGGCTGCAGCGCGAAGAAAACAAATTGATTGTGCAGCATAAAGAATTTACCTCACCCACCCAGCTTTGTCCAACTGACAATACTGCAGTGAGGAGCTGCATTTCGGCTCACAGGACAGGTATATACAGCATTTACAACCTGAGTTTATGTGCTTATTGAGGACAATGCTGTCAGAGTTTTCTTCAGCAGCATCCTGCGGATGTGTTTCAGGATGATCAATAGAATAAATAATTTGTGATGTTCAGACATGCTCTTCCTTTTATCTTTGTGGAAATAAGTCAACCAAAACATGAAAAAGCACGTTCCGCACACCATCAGAGATCAAGTGCAAAAGAATTTCCTTTCATCGCATCCTGCTCTGCTCATCTCATCTGAGAAGGTTTGACAAACGTGATTTACAGAAACACGTTTGGATCCTCCCTCGCCACGCAGACATACAGCGTACGTGTTGGTTACGGGAGAAACCCTGTGTAACATCGCTAAGGGTTTATTTAAGAGCGAGCGCCGCTGTTCGTCGATAGAATTTGATGAAGTATTTGACAGAAGGTCCATTAAAAGAGATGGAGCTGCGAGGCAATTACAGTGCTGAGGGAAGCAGGACGGCGGCTTTTATATCTCACAGTTCAGACGCGGTGTGGGAACTGAGAAGAAAGCCATCTTCTGTCACAAAAGCTGCTATTAATACAACAAGTGGGGACTGTGGTCACTCGGCACGTCGTGAAGAAGAAATTGAAATGGAATGAAGTGGCAAAGTGCACCTTTAGCCATAAAGTGCAACGCAGATCAAACGTCTGTGAGGAAAGTGTTTATAGATCAGGTTGTTGTACTAAGGGGCCTAAGAGAACGATGCTCCATTTTCAGTGCACCACAATACCAAAATGGAAATATAATATCACCACAGATATTGCGCATCTGATTAAAGATGTGACAATTGTCTTGTGTTGTGTTTTTGTTGTAATTATTTACACAGCATCACTTCTTTGGGGCAGCAAAATAATAGTTGACAAAGCTTTTTGCGTCAATGCCCCGTAAAGCCACCTGATGTTCAAAATATATAAACTGCATCGGTTGAACACAACCTGGGTTTGTGACCTCGGGTTCCTCGATAAATCTCAGAGACTACAAAATGATTTAAAGAAATGGTTTATTTTATAATATCTGCCTCTGGGGACTACAGATGAAAAATAGCCTTTTGACTAACCGGCACATTTAAAGAAATGTGTGTTATTAATGGGTATTGTCCAGAATAAAATAAACCAATATTCAAAATAAAAACATATGCTTTTTGTTTTACAAAACATTATAACTCTAAATGTGTTGTAAAATACTGCATACTTGACTGCTGGTTATTCATAAATCAATCCATATGTTTGTGTTCCATTTGCAACTAGCTAGTGAGAAACTCGTGAGAAATTTTTCAAAATAAGTTCATTTAAAATCTTCCAAATGCATTATTATTCTTAAATAAACATGGCTAATATATTAAACATGCAACAGTTACAGTTAGCAGTTAGGTACCATCTGTCAGCATGTAGTAAAATAGTTTATAGTATTTAATCACAGCTCATGTTTTGAACAGGCCATCGTTGGGCTTCAGAACCACTGACCTGAATGTGGCCTCATGATATTTTAATGCAAACAACGTTAGAAATGATGCATGTAAAGTCATTATTAACAGACACAATGTCATTTTTAATGCCCACAATGTCATTATTGGTTGATATATGGTTTTATTAGCACATGGTCCACATTAAGCAGAAATCCTAAATGTGTTTGTGTTACAGGTCCAGGTTGGGTTTAGACAAAGAGCAAGGAATGATTCATCTGGAGATCAGCGTCTCCGATGGACGTGAGTGATAAAATATTGTTATGTGCCTGGGAAACCATAAACGTCAACGGTTATAAACATTTGTCACATTTCCTTTACATTGAATGGAGAAATAGCTTTTGTTTTTTTTGCTTCAACAAATCATACCTCCCCGTCTGCATTGGCCGCAGAGAGACTCTTCATACGATTAAGCAAATTCATTTTTCAAGTGCCGGCTATGACTTGGCTCTTTTCATTGGCCTCAGTGCAGAGAGGGGCGACTTCACAAGGCCTCGTGTGTTAATGCCCCGTCCCTGGGGAGATTACCTCATTTGGCTGATGCTAACACACTGGGACAGCTCTCTCTCTCCCTCCACTTTATCTATTAGTGAGAGTAAAGACTGGCCTCCAAAATGTTGCCTCTGTGGCTCTCTTGAAACCATCAGCACGAGCTGAACCTTGATGGCGGACTGCAGAGCGTTGTTTGTGTTTTCCTCTCTGTTATATTTTTAGCTCTCACTTCTTGCTTGCCCGCAGGGTCACAGTACATCACTTGTAAACTTCAGAATTGCTCTGATGGAAACAAGGGCAAGCCTTTCCCTGGATTTATCATCCCTAATTCCCTGGTGGTTCAGGATGAATACGTTTTCATCCAGGTGGGTTTTTATTGCAAGGTTCTGGCTTCATTAAAGGTCAATTAAAAGCTGTAAAACCTTCTCCGTTCAATCGCATCTTAATGCACAGCCATGTTTTTTCATTAACTAAAAGGGGCCATTATCCTGGGAAAGGACGGCATGAAATTGAAATCACAATGTTGTGTTTTAAACTATATCCTCACTCCACCAAAGGGCACAGTATCCAAATAGTAGGAATCACACAGTTTTAACGGTGGCTTAAATCAGTTGATACGTGCTGCTAGCAATCAGCGAAGTTCATGAATATTCACCTGCGATGTGATTGAATGTCAAATTGAGCTTTATTTCTTTTCCAGGTGCCAGTAGGTGGTCAGTCTGTCCATTATGTTTCCTATAAAAGAAATGCTTTTTACCCAATGAAGCTTCCCAAGTACACTCTGCCAAAGGTAAGCCTGCTGGAGGTGACGCAGTGTTGGGTGGGTTCAGCACATTTAAACAAGCAACGTAGCAAGTACAGCATCAATTTGACCGTTAAACACGTTTATTCCTTAAGGCCGGTTTTTGTGGAGTCGTGATGGCTTCATTATTATCCTCCCGTATTCATTTATTCCTAATTACATCTATACATTATGCTTTTATTTAAGACTCATGCATAGTTTTTAATTAGTTTCCCTCTCGTCTGTATCAACAGATATTTACTTGAAAAAAAAAATGAATGTGGGGTTGCAAAGTTTCCCTGCCACTCTGAAGGAACTTTTTGGAGCGAAAAGGTCAATTTGCATTTGCACAAAACAAACACTGTTCTGCACTGAATCCCATTGGCTGAAAGCACAGCAGGGTGCCTCAGTGGTTTTATAGACCATGTCACAACAACAGGAGAGATGCCTGCAGTGTTGTTTTCGATCACTGTCCATCCATCCATCCATCCAAGGATGTGTCGGAATTCCCTTGAGCAGGACACTCGTTCCCTACCTCGCCTTCACTCAGGAGAAGGGCTTCAGTAAAATTCAACGGAGCCCGTCTTCCTTTTTAGTGCACGGCATGAAACCGCGGTCAAATCGCTGCTGATCCCGACTCAATGATGTCAAAGAGGGACAAATCGCTCGCTCGCTGCTTGTGCTCAGTGACCACTATGCATACACTGAAATGCACCTTCACACCTTTTTTTGTTTTGTTTTGAGAAACATGTAAACGGATTCACTTCTTAAAACCCTCTGAGCATCTACAGCACTCATGAATTTCATGTACCTTTAGGACCTGCAGATAATTAGCACCGATGACAACCAGGTGGTGGCAGCGATTCAGGACCGGCACCAGAACGACTCGTACAACCTGTACATGTCTGAGTCCAGAGGGTTGTTCTTCACACTGATGCTGGAGAACGCTGTGAGCAGCGGAGGACCAGAGGGAAACATCATGATAGACCTCTATGAGGTAGGAAGCGACGGGGGCCGTCATCCTTCACATGTTTTTATGTTATTCCTGTGTGCTGAACCAATTGAAATCACCGGCCTGGGTTTACAACCGGTGCAATTTGTAGGACGTGTGCATTTTAGTTTAGTACTAAAAGCTGCATGAAAATATATGCGATTGAACATTAAACAAGAGCAGAGCTGCCAGATAAAAGCAGGGCAGCAACCAACAATCTTTTTAATTAAAACAATTAGATAATTATTTTTCTAGGTCTGTACAATTTTTAAGTTGTTTGTCTTGATTTCAGTCAAAGGTGATGTATCACATACCTTCATTTATCCAACCAGCAGCTTGCATTATTCCAAAACGCTTAATTTTTCTGTCACTTGCTTAATAATTTTAGAAGGACAAGTAGGAAATTGTCATATTTGAGAAGCTGGGGTATTTTTTTCTAATGATGCAGGTCAAAACAAGAGAAGGAACTTGAAGAGCGCTCTTATTTTTTAGGAATTAATGGACATTTTTCACAAGGTTCAGAATAAATGATTAATCAAAGAAGTATTGTACTGAAGTCTTGTACAGACTTAATTGTACAATTAAGTAAATTACCCCTTTGCGTTATTAATCAATCCACTTACATTCACATGTATCTAATTCACATTTATGCAACCATTGGACGGACCTGGAAACTGTGTGTAAGATCATCACTAATTTCTGGCTTTGAGCAATAACAAGTGAACTTTGCTTGAAGTTATCTGGATTCCTTTAAGCGACCCTGGGATGTTGTCGCCGTACTGGAACAGGTGTCTCTCACATCCACTTCCTGCCTGCTTTGTCTATATTTTTCATGGGACATTGTAACCACTTAGAAGGGTTACCATTCATACAGAAGTTTAGGGAACACAAGGGTCACTTAAAGCCAAAAGTCAAAATAATCGCAGCTTTAACATTTCCTATCTGTGTTGAAAGATGTGCGATGAAGTTTGCCGTGGCTGTACACGTATACATCGCTTTAGATCATCCTCACCTGCAGCCAGCAGTAAAAGCCTCACGTTGTTACAGAAACACACCGAAGATAGCCGTCAGCATCGGTTACTCTCACTGCTCGCTGACCTCCGCAGACATTTTCATGTGCAATGTTTAATATGAGGATCCTACTCAGGGGTGGAAAGGGAAAGTGTCCGCCGGTAGAGGTTGGCTGTCGAGGATGTGCTGCCTGTCGATGTCCAGAGCACTCAGCACACTGGCAATTGAAGGCAAAGAGAGCCGGACGAGCCATTTGAGAGACCACCAGTGAGGCCGAAAGTGCCTCTGCGTGTGCAATGGCTGAAGTGAGAACAACGTGTACTCAGTTATTGCCTGCTGGACCCAAGTAGGGGTCCGATAAGCCTCTGCTGGGTCGAATGGGGGAGGGTGATCCATGGCAAAATAACCCCGACCTGATGGTTCCGGGAACATCGCCGGTGATGGATTCAGCAGCTCCAGAATATGTTTTGTTTTTTAAACTCGCTTTAGTCCAAAAATATTTAGCTGCGGCAAATATTTCTGCTCTCGACATGGAAGAGAAATGTGCAAAGCCGCACATGAGAGTCTGAATCTATGTACACAGAAGAAGAAATATCTCAGGGCTGAGCCATATGTTGTTTTGATTCAGCCGAGTCCTACAGATGGTCCAAAATAGTGTTCCCTGTCAGGAAAACTATCACTTTAAGACATCTTTTCCTCTCTGAACCAGGCCTTCAGCTTTACTTAAGTCTGAATAATTTACAGTTATTTCTTATCCTCCTGTTTTTTTTTTGTTATTTCCCCCCTACTGCTCTCCGTCTCTCATGTTCGCAGGTTGCAGGGATTAAAGGGGTGTTCCTGTCAAATAAAGTTGTTGAGAACCAAGTGAAAACTTATATCACCTACAACAAGGGGAGAGACTGGCGTCTCCTTCACGCTCCAACAACCGATCTCCAGGGAAACAAGGTCTATTGTGAACAAGTAAGTGGGCCACTGACACGAGATGCTTGTATAGATTTCCATTATCTTCTAATATGATATACATACACACTGTATTTATACAAGTTATATATCTATATATACTGTGTGTATGTGTGCAAATATGTACATTTCTGATTAATCTAATTGAGAATCAAAAGATTTAATACATTAACATGGTGGTATTATTTGTCCTTGTGAGTCAGTGAACATCATCATTGGAAAACGCGATCCTGGAGACACCTGCTGTAGCAGAACTATAGCACAGAAGCAGTTATATTTCTGCAGACAGGTTAAATCACTGCAGGAGCATCTGAGGATGGGTTTGGTGCCAGAGGAAATGGACCATTAAACGTTTTTACGATGAATTTGAAAGAAAGGCTTTACATTATTACATGGTGACGGGAGATGACAGTACTAAACGACACGGTGTAGAAAGAATGGAAAAATTAAATATCGATATATATATCACAAAAAGTGGTACACGTGGTCCACAATGAACACAAAATGAAATTTGATTGACATTCCTTAACAGAGAAGATTTGCAAATATTGCCTCACAGTGACTTTAGACAGTGACTAAACTATTTTGTCCATAATAAATCAACCTTAATAACGGATGTCAAAGGGATTCTTCTTTTTTGAGCTTCCTGCGTATATTATTTGTCGTCAAGTTTTTTTATAGGCACTTAATAAATAAATGTGATTCTTTTCATTTGGAACACAATTTATTTTCAAGATCTCTGCACCACAATACAAGTACTAATAAAAGGAACGATGATTCATAAATCAATACATCATATGTAACATGCTAAGCAGGTCTGTAACAATCCAATTCACCTTATGACATCAGAACACTTCCCTGTGTTTGTGCTCTGCAGCCTTACTGTTCGTTGCATCTGCACCTTCACGTGTCAGAGAATCCTTACACCTCGGGAAACATTGTCAGCAAAGACTCAGCCCCAGGAATCATCATAGCGTCAGGTGAGCAGATGATTGGATTTGAACACGCAACTGTTGCTTATATTGACGGTCCTCGATTGTAGCGACTGTGCTGGAAATACTGCTGTCCTGCCTTTTGCATTCAGGCGTGGTTGGACCTGAGCTGACCAGTAATAACGTCAGTATTTTCATCACGTCCGATGCTGGAAACACCTGGAGAGAGGTACAGTGTGTGAACTGTTGGGTAGATCCCTGTACAATACAATGTTTCTGCAACAATAGATTTTTGTTTTGTAGATTACTTTGCTGAACTTCTTAAAAGCGTATTTGACAACTGTTTTCTTTCCCCTGAACTTTCCTTTGGTATAATACAAAACAAATGAAAACAATAGCTGAACAACTGCAATGTGACTGAGCTTTCAGCGCTTTCAACTTTCACCCCTCAGTTCTGGGTGAATAAATAAAGAATTGAGGTTTTACACACAGCCTTTGTGAAAAAGTTTGCGTCTCTGATCTGTTAAACGTTTAAACCAAAAGCAGCCTGCACAGGCAAGAGCGCAACACTCGCTTGAAGCTTTCCTTTATTCACACACCTGAGAAAAGAACAGTTGTGGTTTCCACTTGTTTAGTGTGTCGGTGTAAGTATGGTTGTCCCTTACGTCGCCGTTGGTTCACACTTTGTGAAGGCTCGTTTTTTCCCTCCGGTGGAATGAAGCTGGTTGTTTTCCGCAGGTTTTTCAGGAAGAGTACAGCGTGTTTTTCCTGAATCAAGGAGGATCTCTGGTGGCCATCCGACACACACCTCTGCCAATTAGACACATTTGGTAAGGACCTCTCCAAGGAGGTACCCAATCCCTTTTTTAAAGACTATTCCTAATCTTCAAACCAGGAGAGGGGTTTGCCTTTTTTCTGCTCAGGATTCAGACCGAATTCAACTCTATTTGGGGCCAGTCGGCCTCCGATTCAACCATTGTTCTCTCCCCCCCAGGCTGAGTTTTGATGAGGGCAGAAACTGGGACAAATACAGCTTCACCTCCTCTCCGCTGTATGTGGACGGGGTGCTGGGCGAGCCCGGAGAGGACACCCTCATAATGACGTAAGATACAAAGGAGTCAAAGCAGCTGCTGTCTTTGTGGTTTGTTAATTACCGCTCTGAGAAATTTAGATGTTGTGCCATTTCGAATTTAGAAGTTTACATGTAAGTCTATTTAATGTTTCAATTTTAAAAAGGGTTTCTCAACCCACAAAGGAATGTGGATTAAAGACCTTAACATTAACCAGACGTTTTCTTCATTTTTGTTATTTTACGTTTCAACTGCGTATTTCTGGCTTGTTTGCGCAGGATATTCGGCCATTTCAGTCATCGATCTGAGTGGCAACTCATCAAAACTGACTTCAGGTCCATTTTTCAACAACGATGCACATCTGAAGATTACATGACATGGCAGTTACACAACGAGGTAAGCTGCCGCTCGCTGATCAAACCCCAGTGAATCTCTTTGTTCCAGTCACACAATGACAGCAAGATGGTGGACCAAAAAAAAAAAAACGATGAAGGACTTTAGAGATGTTTATGATGCATTATTCATCACAGGGCGAAGTGTGCATCATGGGAATGAAGAGAATCTTCCAAAAACCAAAAGCAAACGTTCGATGTGTCAACGCCAGAAATCAGTATATTTCCCAGATGTCAAATTCCTGCCCGTGTACAGAGGCGGATTTTGAGTGGTGAGTTCTCTGCTCCTTAGATACTCTTTTCATTTCATTTGATCCATACAAAACCCTTTATCAATCTCCAGAGGCAGTTTGAAGGTACAGCACAGGAGGGGCGTTTCACGAGTTTTATTTTGTGATTCAGAGCTTGTTAACTAGGTCGTTAGTTAGTTAGTGTACAATTTAAAAATATGCCATAACTTTTAGGTATGATTAAGGTTTACAAATTAGTTTGGTTGTAATGGAATATAAATTAAAATAACAAACAAACTGGGGTTTATGTTGTGAACTGTGTTTATTGTTCACAATGTTTTAAACTATATTAATGCACAAAAATTGCTTGAAACGATTGATTTGTACATCATTTTATAAAACAGTAATGCTCGATTTGACTAAAACAGTGAAGCGAATACTAAATATATCACGGAATTGAATATGTTTGAACCATGAATAAAACAAATGCCCATTAGGTGTATTATTATTTACTTCTGTATGTCAAACAAGCGTCACTTCAAGTAATGCGTCTAAAACCGCTGTACTTTGTTTTATTTCTCAGATGTCATTAAACTAAGCACCTACTAGTAAAGAAAACACGCTTATAACCACTTTATTACCAGGATGTTTATCAATTAACTCTTCTCTGGATAACTCCTGTGTTTCTGTTTCCTGTACCCTTTTGTTCCAACGCACACAGCGACTACGGATTCGAGAGGCAGGTTGACCGCAGCTGCGCTCCGTCTTTCTGGTTCGTTCCTACGGCAACATCCAGAGACTGCATCCGCGGGGACAGCTTCCTCAACACCACCGGGTACACCGGACTCCTCCGTGGGGACCAGGGGGCCAAGGGAGGAGTTAGTGTAAAAGTGTCCCTGCTTACGTTCAGGCAAAACCGGCTGCAAAAGCACCTGCTGCGCTGGGTGAAAATAGTCGTTTGTCAGAGAAAGCTTCCTAACCTCCAGGACAGATGGAAGCAAGAAAAGCACAACACAAATTAAGAGATAGGTGTACAGGTTAACCTGCGAACTACCAGCAACAATGAGCCGACAGCACCTGAACCCTGCATGCTGCAAAGTGCTGGTTCGCAAGCCATTAGATAACAGCTCACGTTAAAAGATGAATAGTCTTAATGACAGAAATACAGTTCTATTTTTGTACAGTAAATAGTGTTGAATAAAATCTATCACAAACTGATGAAAAGAACAGCAAATTGAGCTGCGCTGTGGGGGAAAAGGGAACCGCTGATTTATACCTCTGATGCGTATGTGTTACACGTGTGGCTCATCCGTGTCTTTTTGGGCTCTTCAATGAATTCCAGATATCGCCGGGCTTTCTCTAACAACTGCACGGATGGCGCACTGTTGAAGTACAGCCCCACGCGTCAAAAGTGTCCCAGTCAGGCCCCCAGGGGCCTCCAGCTCTTCACCAGCGAGGGGACACTGGTGGCAACCCTGGATAGGAATGTCACTTTCTTGGTCTTTCTGGAGGAGGTGCTGACTCTCACTTTATCAAAAGCAACACCAGTGTGTACGGCAGGGTGACGCTTGTAGGCGTCATGCTTTTCTTTTTTTTTTTTCCTTTCTGTTTCATCTGTATATTGAGACGCTGGCACAGAGGCACAAGTACCGGCGCGTCAAACACACATGCAGTGACATGATTTACTACACGTGCTGGTAGATTTTATGGAAAAATGCAATCTGCGAAAAACAAACAAAAAAAAAAAACAAGAGTGACAGCGTTGCGTTTTCTTCTTGAAGGGTCTTGGCTCCATGACGAGCATTACAGTGGACTTTGGTGACGGCACAGCGATATCGTACGTTAACATAAGCTCCATCGACGACGGCGTCAAGCACATCTACAGCAGAGTCGGCATTTACCAAGTTTCCGCCACAGCCACCAACACGCTGGGCTTCGATAGGGTGATCCTCTACCTGCACGTCTCCTGTGAGTTCAATTACTTAGCGGTTGTTCCATTATTGTTGCACTGATTTTGAATGTGAAAACAAGCCCTTTTTCCTCAAGAAAACAGGCTTTGTCTGCAGTGTTTTTATGCCTTTACGCAAGTCAACAGCTTTAACTTCAGGCTCCTTAAACTTAAATACATGCAAAATGTCCTTTGAGAGTTTTGAGTGTCGTTCAGCCGTGTTGTGTCATTTGAAAGAGAAGAGCAGCTGTGTTCAGTTTTAATTCAGGCTGTTATTTAGCGGCATCAAAACATCCACTTAAAAAATAAGATTAGATGATCCTTTATTAGTCCCGCAGCGGGGACATTCTGAGGATTTGAGCAGCCCAGGGTAAAGAGACATAGTGAAAAAGCAAGATCCAAACAAGTATTATAAATACTCCCGTAGTGTAATCAACTTCACGGCACACTGTGATTGCTGTGCCAAAAAAATGACTTTTGTTGGAATTTTAAAATCTTTTTAATAGCCTCGTCGTGGGGAAATGTCTTGAATATGGCGTTTGTGTATTTTCTCTAAAGGTCAACTTGAGCAGGTCCAACTCTCGGCCCCGTCAGTGGTTGTAAAGAACAAAGCAGTAAACCTCACTACAGTGTTGCGGCCCAACAACGTGGGAACAGTCAGCTATTACTGGTGGTTTGATAACAAAACGGAGGTTAGTTTCACGTTCTTCTCCTCTCCAATGTGGCATATTTACCGGAGGACATGATGGAGGCACATCTGTCTCTGTCTCTCTGCCTTTCAGCCTGTTGTGACTCTGGACGGAACAATGTCCTTCACCTTCTCCAAGGAGGGACGTCACACCGTCACTGTTCAGGCTTCGGTTGGCAATACCGTCCATCAGGACCAAATGACTGTGACTGTTTATGGTAAACCAGACCTCTAAAATATAATTATAATTGGAAAACTATGAAGTCATGTTGTGTGTATTTATTAGTGGAAAGAGAATCAAAACAATTTTTTTCCAGAGCCTTTCTTGGCCTTCATCAGGCTTTGTTGTCATGGTGACGGTGGTGATAAAAGTTTTTTGTGCGTAAATCACTGATTAAGGCCATGAGATGTGGCCCAAGAGCCCACGTTAGTGTACAATTACAGTTTGACAAGAATGATAATTCAAGGTCAATTAATTTGTTTGAGTGAAGCTTGTGAAGGTATTTACATATATTAAAAGGAATTGTAAACATGTTCTTTTTGTCTTTATTATAGACATAAATAATATAGACACAAAATAAGATACTCCTCCTAAAAACAACATACGCAATTACATAAATAAATCCATGTACCATAGGTCTGAATTTTATTCCTATCTCATTCTAGATTATTTTCGGTCGTACGTTTTGGGCTTTTCTTCTAATTTGGACGAGCAGAACCCCGGTATGTCTGAGTGGAGAGAGGACATCAGCAGAGTGGTGAAGAGCAACATGGTTCAGGTGAGTCCGTCCCCTGATATCTTTCATTAAAAGCAGCTTTGCGCTATGACGGAGGGAACGAACTAATGAGTTTGCCATTCTAGGCTGTGCTGCTCTGTAATTGTAATGTTTTTTGTGTCAAGCGTTGCCCTCCGCCACCTGCAGTGTCTTAATTGAAATGTTAACCTTCACCAGCTGATATTGCACTCTGACTGAAGTCATTACCAACAATTCAGCATCAAACTGAACTGGTTAAAAACAGTATAGAACAGTAAAAGCACCACTGCAGCAATCGCCACTTGCTCTCTAACGAGCTGCATTGAGAGACCGAAACGTGATGTAAAGACAACTTAACTGTGGTTAAGTGCATCTGGTCTCCCCTCTCAGACCCTGTGGGGATGTCAAAGAAGCAGCAGGTTATGTAAACGACCTGGATACCGAGCTCTATCTATATCCTACAGTAGCCCTCAGTAGGAAACATTCACTTTGACCTTCTGTCTTGTCAGATATTACCATGGTTTACACTAGGAACCTGACAGGAGACCTCTGGTTACGGCATAAAAGCACTAAAAGCCTCGGCCTTTACCAGCGACTGTCAAATTGAGGTGGCGTGTTTTAGTTGACGTGTGCATTATATCTTGACAGTGACTGGTACTTAGGCAAATGATATATGAAGCAGTAAAAAAAGGAGAATTTCACTCACTCATCTTGAGCCGAAGCGGAGGATACCACCGCAAACGCTGTCAATTAGAAAGGTCTCTTTTAATGATGCTGTGTTGTTATCGTTAAAGGTCACGGGAATAAATGACGAGCAACTCCTGGTCACGGTGATCCCAGGTTTACCGACAACGGCGGAGATTTTCATTGTTCCCGAAAAGAAGGCGAGAGGCGGGGGGATGGATGAGAAGTGGGCGCACCTGGATCAGGTACTGTGTCATCAAATGATTTCAATCAAGGGGGGCATCATTTCTGTGATAATTCAAACCGCACAAAATTAGGCAGAGGAAGCGTGACTCTCTAGAGTACACTATTGAGTGATCAACAGTTATTTTGCGGTGTTAAAGAAGGTTACCTCTTGTTTTAGTGCAACACAAGATTTGTACAGAAGCGTAGGCTTCTTGTTAGAAGTGAATAATACATGTTATATAAATGCACACGTTCATACCTACCGGGCAGCCGTAGGTTGGTACTTGTTTAGATTTAAAAATTGTTTTTCCTTTAGGCGATACATCACCACGAGCATCATGTCTGCATTTATATTCGTCAAAGTTACATTGTTGTTGCCTGTAACACTGTTTTAAGAGAGGAGCTTGGTTGTGAAAGTCCGCACTCCCTCACAACACAACCACGATGTTAAGTTTCAGGAAAAAATGCCTGACATATGCTTATTGTGATGGATTACTGAAGTCAACCAAGTTTAAAGTCTCTGCGAATGTATTTTGATACCATATTGAAATGATTGGACACCCTGGCTACATGGTGCTGAAGGAAAAACATGATGTTATTATTTGGAAAAGGTCAGCGGTAATGAGGAGTGAACATTTGTTCGTGGTAATTGGGATAGAAGATTCAATAAATTCTGGTGTGGTTCATTAAGTGAAAACACACACAGAGAACGAGAGAAATATGTTTTTATATTAACATGCAGGCCCATAGAAACCATCTCATCTCATGTATCTCCATAACACATCCTCCTCATTTAGTTTTTTAGAAAACCCCTTTGACTCTCTCCAACCACACACACACACACACACACACACACACACACACACACACACACACACACACACACACACACACACACACACACACACACACACACACACACACACACACACACACACACACACACACTTCAAGAGTAATGCCTAATGTCAACACTAGAGGGCAATCTTGCCGTGTAAATGCACTGAGACCATCAGAGCACTGAAATAATACCTAAAAAGAATCTTAGTACATGTTGAAGATCTGCCAACTTTTAGAAGTTTGTAACGATAAGAGAAAAACCATCAAAGTCTCAATGCTTCGTGGTTGTTATTATTTTATGCAGAGCAAAACAAGATTTCTCCAAATGAATCTCTTAACATGTTATGGAGAGCAATCAAATATGTAAACAAAACAATAAAACAGCGCTGGTTTTTTTTTTTAAGCACCAGCTAAACTAAAGCTTATTTATTCCTGATAAGGGATCGCATCTCAATGTATCACAAGTAAACATAATTTTGCTGCCTCACAATCAGTCTTGAGCGAAGCTAATAGATATTTAATTACATTGATGCATCATATAATTGGCAGCGTCGAGAAAGGAGACAAACTAGGGCAGGGGGCCTGGATTGGGAATTAAAGAGATGTATTTATCTAAAGCCTGTCTGATTACCTGGCAGAACCTCACAGACAATAGGGTAATAAATCTTCAGTTCACTGCTCTCATCTCGAGTGAATGACTTGCATGGATGCATTAAGTGAGCGTGTGCCCACACTCACACACATGCATGTGGTGAGTGCATGTGCGGTGCAGCTTATTAAAATGTGTAATAGATTTACTGACCCTGATATGCCACTAGAACAAAAAGTAATTATTCATACTGTGTAGAGCAGTCTAATTTTAACCAGTTGAAAGATTTTTAGAAAGAGCAAGATGGAATTACTGAGGCATGGCTAAGGACTCGAATGGGCTCTGGGAAGGATTTTGGTCTCCTGTTAAATGACTGCTTCATCTAGGTGTGAAAGCAGGAGAACTCGTGGCACATCGGGGAGAAAAATTAAAAACAACTATTTTCTGATATACTAGAATATGCTTTAATAACTTGGCCCCGGTGAACTTTAAATTGTAAATTTGAATTGTGTTTTCTGGAAATACTGAGACGAAACAGGTAGGAGATGCGTTTTTGTACAAAACTTTTTAAAGGGCCGCACTTTTTTTTTTCCTGCTGCGGGTTTCCATCAACATTAAAATCCTGCCAGGTTTCGGCGCAGAAGGTCTGGATTTCCGTGTCATATCACCGTTTGCTCCTCTTTAGAAGGCAGCAAAAATTCTGATCCATAATTCAGGCTGTTAGATGAAATGACTGCGGTTGAAATATTGATGAGTTTGGAATATTGCTGTGCGGCCGGCTGCTAACTGAGTCTCCTCTCCTGCATCACTCCTCCTCGTAGCTTTCTCAGGTTCTGCTAAGTGCTTTGAACCAGGACCTCATCCAGTTCACACTCAAGCCCGGGGTGCAGGTGAACGTGTACGCCACGCAGCTGTCTCCGGGTGAGTCTGCTGCCTCAGCCACACTCCTGCCCCAACGAATGGAAACTCCGACCCTTTATTTTTAGGAGTGAGTTGCATTTCAGGTTGTCGGGTCAAACTCCTCCGAGTGTCGAGGTGGAGATCCCTCGTGCGTCTCCAGGTTTTGAAACGGAAGCTGCAGGCTTTTATGTTTTCGAATTGTTTTAATGGCGTATTGTTTGTTTTTAATATATCTAAACTTCCTGGAGAGCGGTCTTTGGTGGTGAGGGGATAATAGAGTATACAAAGAGGAGGAAGATGGTTTAAAAGCTCTTAGTCACGATTCTCGATTATTGTTATATTATAAGGATCTCCATTGCTATTGTTATGCATCCATGCTCATTTGTCCTGCATGTGCGCTCTATTTTTTCTTTTTCATTTGTTTCTCCCTCAAAGCTCCTCTTGTGGACAGCAGCGACAGTGGCCACAGCGCAACTGCAGTCATCATGCTTGTGTCAGTCGTGCTGATGGGCTTGGCTGTCTTCGTAATATACAAATTTAAAAGGTACAGTACACTGGATATAATATATTTTGGATTGCTCAGGTGCAGATGGTTATGTCAAATAGATGTTATTGTCTTTGTGCGTTCACGTAACGACCCTGTCTGGAGTCGACGCCATTATCTACAAGCAAGAATCTCCCTCCTAACTCCCTAAAACTTTCCAGGAGTCAGACTCCACATATCTCTGAGTTATAGACACCCACGACACAATAATAGCTTGAGGAATAGGACAATTTCCCTCTGTCTCAATCTGCAGAATATTACAGGGAATGACAGGCTAATCAATTCCCCCAGAGTGCTGAATGGCTGTCAGAGTCCTGCAGTTATCAATATTCATCTATCTGACAATGGGAGGATTGACCTTTTGGAAATGCTAAACACAGCCATCCAAGGTGAGGCACACTCTGCAGAATGGCAGGAAAGGTTGAGGAGATAAGTCCTGAGACAACATACATTATACAGTGAGGGACATACAGTAAATAGCATCCTCTGCACTGGTAATCCCGTGCCAATCACAGAGGAATGGTTAAGTCCCCCGTGTCGTTTGCCAGATTTGACTCACTAGGAAGTAAAGCATTGCTTAAATGTTCACGTTCCTAATGTCCTCATTAAGGACAACTTTTAGTTTCTTAAGCTGCCTCAAATGTCGCCGCACCAGCTGCGGCGCTGAAATCGCGAGGGGAGCCTCTGAAATTAGACATGCAAGATGTTAGTTTTAAGTGGAATTGTGGGTGCATCTGAGGGGATGAAAAATTGATTGAAAAACGGAGGTGAACAATATGAAAGTGAAAGAGCGATGCCCGGTGGAATATGGAATGCCCCAGTTTCCAGCTTTCAAGCAATCCCCTCCCATCCTTAACAGTTAAAAATAGTGTGTGACACATTATGCTTAGTGAAAGCATTAGTGAAACAGACCTGATGGCAGGTTTCCATTAGCTGGCCACATCTTTTTTTTTTTTCCTTCCCCCTACTGCATGGCCTACAGGAAGATCCCGGGCATCAACACATACACAGCAGAGCAGCCTGACAAAGAACAAGAGGTCATCCCGACAGTGACCTCCATAGACATCCCAAATCCTGAGGGGGAGAAGCTGACCTCGCTGGATCACGTGGACGTACAGTTGGACTCAAGGGCCAGAGGTAGTTATGCGTTCTCCCATCAAGCTGCAGCTATTCCTCACGAATAATCTAAGTTTGGTCTCATTATTGATTTCTAAGTTTTACGTAGGACTAAGAGGGTGCATTCTTAGTGTGGTGTTGTGTTCGATAACTTGGGAGTTGCAGTTGCGGTAATCACCAACAACATTGTTCATAAAGACTGCAGAATTACTTCAAGGGTCAATTCCTCATAATGACAAAGGAGGAAAAATACAAACATGCTTTTCCTGTTCAGATGTGGACACTTTTAGTGTGTTTTTCTGGAAAATAGTGATACGCTGTTTGGAAATGCGGTATTTTTGCTAATTAGAAAACTAGACTTGAGTCGGCTATTCACAAAAAAAAGAACATTTATATCAGCCAGCAAAAATATGAGGAAAAACCTGAAACTACTCAAAATGTATGGTTTTCTTTTTGCTTTGTGTTTTGATTTATGCAGTAGTCATGATTGTCATGAAATAGGAATTAAATGCAAACTTGCTGGCAATGTGGAATACATTTCTAATGTCCTCAATTACTCTACCAGACTTCATCCTGCAGCATCACTTCCATAAACCACTCAGTTTGAAAATGAAAATGTTAATTACTATTCCAAAATTGGAAAATCCTTTCCTCTGTTGGGCAGTCTGATCAAACAGCAGGCTAATGTGACCGTACTTTAAAACACTTGCTGCTTTCACTCCTCTTGTTTTTGTGTTGCTGTATAGTGAATAAAAACAAAACAATGAAAGCACTTTTGATTTCTTTATAGATATGGTATTATATCACAAGGCTTGAGTGAGGAAATGTATTTAACAATAGTGTCAACTAACTACAGAAAACAAGGTGTAGCATTTTTAAAACTGCACCATCAAAAAGGAACAGTAGTCACAAGTTTAAGCTCTCTGAAACAAAACTGAAAGATGCTGTTCTCTTTGTTGTTACGTGCTTATGCTATTCCCTCTGCACCTGCATTAAAATACAAAAGTCACCAAGGCACGGTTGTTATTGTGTGCAGTATATTTATGTATCTGCCCAACCTGGGTTTCTCTGGCGTTAGTATTCACAGGTAAGTGAAGCACAATCAAGCTAAAGTGATGAGAATGTCTAGGGTGAATTATTTGACCCAATAAATTAATTAGTGTGTCAGGAAAGTAGCAAAGGTGTGAAAGCATTTTCATCAAGAAATATCTACGAGGTTCCAGTTGATTTACTTCTAAACAATCGACCCATCCAAGATAAATGTGTTTGCCTGCAAAAAGACACCGCAACGCAAATGGATACATAAAATTCCCCCTCTGTCTCTTTCCTTTTTTTTTTCTCCCCCCTCTCCCTTGTCAGGCTACCTGCCATCTCACACAGACATCAAGCTCTCTGATGAAGCGCCCCATGTGTTTTAATGTTGAGAGTCTATGACCAACTCGAAAGCAATACATCTTCTTTGGCAGTTACTTCCAGCCAGCTACGGAACCGCGGTCACAATGAATGCTCTCGAGTGTTTTGCTACCCATGCATGGATGGACCAGTTCACACTGTGCTGCCTAATCCCTCGGAGGAGACTGTACAGATTTATACTTGCTTCTCAAAAAAAAGGGACACTTTTTTTGACCGAAAATACTTGTATTTTTCGCAAGGGACGATGATCTTTTTATGTAAATAATGTACATCTGTAATGGGAGAAGTAAAAGTTATTTGTCTCAGCTGGTCACATACACATCTGCCCATGTATGAAAAAATAACACAGCGGGGCAAGTCATGTGTAATAATATCTCAAAATATGTTTCTATTTCTGTTCTCTGGGCTTGTGTTTGTGAAGTCTACTTTAACTGTGTGGGAATAGTTTATCTGATTAAGACACTTAGAGAAGCAGATTCATTAAGCTCTGTACAATCAGTGAATCGTATCACCAGATTCTCATCAAATGAAAGCTTGCAATATCCAGGAGACGAGGGATGGCTCCTTGTCCCAGATCTGTGTATTCCATCAAGCCTGTCTCTTTGCAGCTCAAGACGTTGTACATGTCATAACAAAAATATAACAGCAGAAATGATCAGCAGAAATACACTGGACCGGTATATAAAGTAGACGAGAAACTGAGACTGAAATAAGTACTTTAGTGACATCAATTAACACTGATGAATGTTAACCCTACATTACACAGATTATACACACATTTATAACCTGAATCATGGATATGAATTATTTGGGCAGCTGCAATCTTACATTTGATTGTTTTTTTTTATCAATGTGACTGTTAAACAACGCAATGGCTTAAACTTGTGCTTTTATACTTATTTGTTGCCCAGAGCAATTGTTGTACATTCTGATTTCTTTAAATAGAGCAAATGTAAATCTTCAGAATAACTCCTACGTTAACAAAGACGCTATGGTTACAGCCGCAAACACATACTGTGATGTAGTAAAAAGTGCTAGACCTGTATTTGAATTAATTACATATTCGTTCGCGTTCCCTAAGCTATTTGTTTGTGAGATATACCACTAATAAAGTAGTTAAAAGACTTGAGCTCCTTGACACAGTTACAAAACATCTCTTTCTTTTGAACTGAGCTCACTGTGAAGGATGCAGGAACTAAGGCAACAACCGAAACTACACTTGGTTTAACTGGAAAACATCATTTTACACCTTTTTTAAATGTATTCTGGAGCGTTTATCTACGCCCTACGTTACCAGCATCTCCACCTGACATCGCCTCAGGAGCCCGCAGTCTGGTCGAGGTTTGCCCCCGAGGACTCGGCGCACAAGAGGCTGCGGATTTGTTCATCTCCTTCGCTGCGAGGGACACAGAGATAGAGAAGATGTATCTCCTGTCAAACGAGGCTCAGCCTACGCACAGAGCTTTGGTCAGCTGCTGTCTCTTTGGGATAAGCAACACTGAAGTTCATCCAACTTTTTCTTTTAAGTGTTGTCAGCATCGTATGTCAGGAAGACAAATTGACTGGAGGCTTCTCCGTGCTTCTTTCCTCCAAACCTGCGATTGAGCCTGAAGCGTAAATAAACTCTTTTCTCGTCATCAGGCCAACAGGCATCCGTCTCTCTACAGCGATCTTCAGAGGTTTTGTCCCAATAATCAATCTGTGAATAGGCTGGTGAACATATTTGCATGATGATTTTTACCCCCCTTTTCGAGATGGTAAAAATATGTCTGTCTTTGAGAAAAAAAAAATGTAATGTGAATTGCAGTAATTTCCGTTTTTCAAAGGCTGGACTCGCTCGTTCATTACAGGTGATTTGCTGTTACTGTGTTTTCCATTTGGTCTCATCATCTCGCAGAAGTAACCTTGGTTACAGAATAAAGCAGAAACAAAACATTAACGCAGTGCGGCGGATTGTTGAACTGATTTCCAAAAGGCATAAACCACTTTATTTATTTCTGCCATCTGTTAAAATCCATGTAGTCGTCTGCGGCATTTAGCTACGCTTGACCTTTGATTTAGTCAATTTCATAAAGGGTGGAACTATGACTCAAACGGGTCGCTTTGATCGAAGAGCACTCTCACGCGAAGTTGTTGCTTTTCTGTTTTGTCAAAGTTTCAGTTCAGACGTCTGCATGATATGACAACAGGGCGGAAAAGGAGGACGATGAAGTGCAGCAAGTAGCCTGTAGAGATTCTAATGGGGTAGCTCTTTGGCTTTCCCACTGTGCAACAAGTTAATTATCCCCTCTCCGGGAAATCGACACACACACACACACACACACACACAATCAAGGACGATCTTCCCGGAATGGGTGGCACCTTGAATGAAAAATGTCCCACAACAATAACCCCACAGCAATATTGTGTTAGCCACAGTGTGAAATTGATGAGCATGTTTCCTTTCATTGAGTGCTACATTAGTATCTGGCTGCAGCGAATCATCTATTAGGGATTGTCACCGTTCAATTTGATTGTGCACCGTCGAACATCCCAGGGCAGTTAGAGAAAGGCCTCGGCGTTAATTCAGACTGAGAGCAGGAGCGAGAATAAGACTCTTGGGGCGTTGGTGACTGTTGGAGTGATGGAGATTGGTGTCTTTGAGGCGGCAAACAAAATGCAAAACAGTGGAACCAGGGCCTTGTTGCTGCATCCTCGTGCATGAAGAATAATTTCAGCCAATCAGAAACACAGTTTTGTCCTGCAAAACGTCTCTGTCTCTTTGCCATTTTATTGTGAAAGGCTTTTTTTTTCTTCTTTTTTTCGAAATCTGAGGATGGAGAATGAGCTCCGCCAGCGGCAGTGTTCTCTACAAAATTGTGTGTTTCTCATGATTCAACCGCTGCCTCAGTAATCGTTCCCATTAAATCAAAAACATCTGTAACTGGCAACTTGAGTGATAGAGGTAAAATTAAGCTCAGTCAAAGTGTCGGATTGGAATCCTCACAACGGTTATATCCCATTTCTGCCCATTAAAGCTGCCTCCAGAGCCTCTGAGGGATCATTAAAAGTGTACTGCTGAGAGTGATAGGCTGATAGGTACCCGGGTTTGAGATAACACGCGCTACATGAATCTGTTTTTTTAGGTTCATGGCACGACAATGAAGACATTTCTCGTTCACTGGCAGCCCCAAAAATCTGCATCCTTTTGACAGCAGGAAAAAAAAGGAGCATGTGGAAGTATATCTTTCATGCATGGGGAGAATATCATAATATTCTCACATCTTCCATTAGAATGGAAACTCTGAGTGAATACATAATATGTACACATGATTCAGTATAAAAATACATTTATTTTGAACAATTTAGAAATGGAAATTTGTTCACAGTAAGAAATATGACTCAAAACAAATGAATTTATATATATGACAAAAATTAACAATATCATAGATCATGCACAACTTTTGGCAATTGCACAACTAGACTATTCGACAAGGTGTTAATATTTGGTTTAATGAAACTTTAAAACCAATAATGTGTATATATACACACATGTAAATGTATATATTTATATGTGTGTATATATACAATCATAAATATATATATATATATATATATATATATACAAGTACTTGCTCTCCCTAATATAGTATTATATTCTTTATCACAGATTATTAGGGCATGCTATTGTAAATAAATAAAATAGATTAAAAAGCGAACATGTACACTGTTTTGATGCTGAAGTACATAGAAACATACTAACCAACTGACTGTTGAGGGAGTCAACCTTACATTAGTAGGAGGATGCTACTGTACATTCCTTTACATTCCTTCCTATATGTACACGTTTAAAATATCTCTACTTCTAAGGCCGTACTTTTGTGTTCAAACATCACATTTTGTTGTGTACCATCAGCTGATGAGTCATTAAAGCACCAAGCTAACATACAAAGTAAAACCAAGAACATATTATTTTCCAATATTCCTATCTGATAAGCATTCACGACGGTCAGACTCTGACATTTTTAATAGAAATATTCATTAGTGTATATTTACAACTCAAAGAACTCAAGTTATTGGGTGGTAAATGTTAATGTGGTTTATCAAACGTGAAATGATGACGAAAGGGAAACATGATCCACACCTTGTGTACGATTACATTTGTATTAAAAACTATTTGTTTATCATTTTAAGCCCTGTAATATGATAGATGTCCCTATGTCCTTATAGTGATTCCTTATCAGTTAATGAAGAACTGAAAGTAAATATCAAATATCTATGCCTGAAGCAAAAAGATGTCTCTTATATGGAACTATTATCATTTAACTGTCTCTTACAGCTTCTAACATGTATCATTTAGACAAATCTTTCTATTTTCCTCCCAATTAACAAAAATTATGATTCACAATGGTGAATATTCATTAAACAGGGTGCGTGGATGTAGAATTGGGGATCTTGTGGCTAATTGGACATATTTTGCTGGCTAACTTTATCAGTCAATTTCAGCACATCGCCGCCCCCAAACTGGAGGCCTTGGATTCTGGCTCGGCGCATTGATCCTCAGCATTTATTATAAAGACACTCACTACGCATGTGGGTTAAACACATGACTTAGAACGATAGCAGCTATCACAGTGAAATGCGTATTTAAAAAGAAGACAATGCCAACGAAGCAAAGAAATTTAGCACAATTGTGACACCAACAATTTGTACTTACTCAGTTACAGAGTCTTAGACGTTAGTACAGTTTGGAAATTCCCTCGTAACAATTCTCTCCATATTTCTTCCAATTCCACCTGAGAACATGCAGACAAAAAAATGAAAAAAGACTAAATAAAGTAACAACCAACTAGTTGGACATCCCATGCACATGACACATTGCTTGTATTGAGGATACGATTATAAAAGACTTTTCAAAACATCCTCTTACTGTAATTGCCTTTAACAACAGCCAATCAGCACAAAAGGCAATGCTTTGAGATCAAATGTTTTTTACTCTTCATTAGGGATTATTTAGCCAGGCATATTGGTTGAAAAGCCCCCTGTTGTCTCTCCAAGCGGGGCCGAGCTGGTGATAGAAGCCTGATAAGATGGGATCGCTGTGACAAGTGGGGTCGTTCAGATTGTGCAGATAGCTCATTCAGAGGTGGTACTTTTATCCCTCGACTGTGTGAGTAATTTAAATTCAGTGATTTGTATGAAGCAGCGTGAAGCCAATTTCATGTTCACCCGTATGACTAATAACCTGGCAATACATTCATGAACAAAAAGATCCTGCAGGCAATTCAGATTTGCCAAAGACAATAGTAGCATTTTATTAGACTAAAATATATGGAGTCAAGTTAAAGGGTAAGAGGAATTAAGAAGTTTGAAATTAAAAGGTTTAAATGTCTAATGTCTGAGCACATGTAGCTGAGGAAATACCAATGAAATTAAGTTGGGAGTATACAAATAAAGTATATACAGTGCCATTCAAATGTTTTAACATATTTTGTCATTTAATTGAGTGAGAAAGTGTGTCCAAACTTTTCACTGGTGAAATGCATCACAGTTCATTAAAAAAAAGTGAACTTCCACCTCCAGCCTGATCTCCAAAACCTGTTCTTAAAAATGTATACGAAAATCTTGAACATACAAATTCGTAGTGATACATAAGAAATAAATATGGACTGCAACGGATGACGTCACCCTATTCAAAGTGAATGGGGACCTGCACCCCGTAAACACACTTTGTGAAGTCTAACGATGTAAAATAAACGTGTTATGATTGCATTTTTAACGAGAAATCAATGTTAACTTGTAAGAATAGAATACTAACCCTAACCCCTTCAAAAAATCCAACATGGCGGAGAAACGTTCACTCAAGAATCTGACATGGTCCGCCATGTTGTTCACTCAAGGGGCGTGGTTAACCACCGCCACTTCGTATTTATTGTTACGAATTTGTATGTTCAAGATTTTCGTATACATTTTTACGAACAGGTTTTTGAGATCACGTTGCCTCCTCACAGCATCCAGCGCCATCTAGCAAGAGTGATGCCGACCAAAGAACAGTTATGTAAATAACACTTTTTAATAGAACTAATTTGTACTTGTCACGTTGTGCTATACAAACTACATCGCTATGTAAACCTGTTCTGACAACCTCCTGCCTTGCCTTGAATTTTGTTTACAGCCTTAAGCCATGTGTGTTAATCATTCAGAACATAAATTACTACATCATTACATTACAAGTTTACATTTTAAGTGCTGTTTCACATATACAGATATTAATTTCTGGCTTTATACATTTCGATTTGACTTCAGAGCTGTTAGTGGACTGCAGAATCTGCTTTTTATAGGGTTAGGGTAAGTACTTGTAAAGTTGTTTTGGCATAAAATGAGAACACGTAAAATCACTGAACCCAGATAATAATTAAATTAAAACTAGTTAATGTTTTCTGGTAGGTGGCATGAAAGGCCTAACTATCGGCAAAGGAGACATATGTGAATTATAAAATATATTTCAGAGGCAAATAAAGTTTATTCTAGCCACATTCCAAGTAAATTAAATACAATAAAGTTTTTCATTTTTACAACGTGAAAGTGAATAATGAAGGCAGTATTTACAAGGGATGAATGGACAGAGGCCCCGGCTCACAGATGATTGATCATATTATTTTCTTGTAAACCGGATACAACAGACTTCCATCTCCAGCCAAAATCCGACCGCATGAAAATGAAACCAGGCTTCAAAGTATTAATTAAACAGCGGCTTGTAAATCCATTTGATCTAGCGAGCCGCAGATCAAAAGGTCTCAGTGCCGATCTGCCTCTTTGTAAATAAACAACTTTTAAAGCAACCAAGAAGGAGTGGATTTTTTTCAGGTCAGGAAAGACAAAAAATACAAACAGCTAAAAAAAAAAAAGGAAGAAGAGCAAAAGGGCGACTAGGAACTGGTCGGGAATACAGCAATGCTACTTTGGCAAATAATCCAATGTCTGCAGGGAGTACTTCTCATCTAAAAGGCACTGTGGACCTCAGCCAAAGCAATCAAAAATGGTGTCATTGTGATATCTGTCTGTCTGGGGCAGTTGCTTGTGGTGTTCAATTTGCAAATATATAACACATTGCATTGATAACGGGGTTCCAGTGCCATACATGTGTGGTGCAGCTTCATTTACAGTTGTTTGAATAAAACTGAAACCATGTGTTTTGGGTCAATATCCAAATTCAGTTACAATGGACTGAAAACAGATGTTTTTTGGGCAAATAAGTAAATAATCAGTATCAGTCGTGTACAGTGTCATCCTTTAGTAGTGTCTGAGACTTTAGTATTCCCTCACAATTTCATTAAAACGTTTTAAAATAGTACATGTTATAATATGTCACAAGAAGTTATAGTATAGTTTACCAGCAAAGTTTCATGAACTATTGTGAAAATATAAAAACGTAACTGTTTGGTTGGTCATTGAAATGTTATAGTTCCTAGTAAATTATGAAAAAATAATTGACAACGTCATAGCGTAATACATCATACAAATGAAATTTAGATGACATAGTATTGCATGAGGCTAATAAAAAATGTTATAGTAAAGTAATATCATATGAAGCCTAAGAGTATAATATGTCATAAAACTGTCAGTACAATATAAGCATCAAAGCCACGTCCATCCATCCATTATCTTTAACTACTGCTCAGGGCTGGAGGGGGGAAGGGAAACACCAAATCAACCCACTACTCATCATTAACAGAGAGAAATAAGAACGCGGGGTTTCTCCTCACGCACGTTGGCCGCCTCACAAACGTGTTCTTCTAAACCCTCGATAGCAGCCACATCATAAACTTCTTTAATGACAATATTACAACTTTCGCTTACAATATTAATCACTCGTGCCCTCAACTTGTAACGATGTATACAGAAATATCTATAAATATATATTAAGACTGCTTTTTTTTCCATGTTGCATCCCAACATGCGGCTTAAATAAGTGTTTAGGAATTATCACCAGAAAATACTCACTTTTTATTGCTTTACAGATGATACCTTATTATATCAAACAAAACCAAGCAGTCCCTTAAATGCAAAGTTTTCCTTGAGGAGATAAAATCCTTAATGACTTGCAGCTTCCTGATGTCAAAGTGAAGTTATTGTAAGCAAAGCGGAACCCCTCAGGAACAAATTATGTGATGATACAAATACTCTAGAGGGTATTGCCCCGCTATCCAGCACAACAATAAAGAATCTTTAATCAAAAATAAAATACAGTTTACCATATGTTACTCCATCGATAATAATAATAATCCAAATGATATAATAATATAACAACAGCCCACTTTGGCTTCGTAGGGACATTTACTCAATTGTACCGTGGAATTACTTACCTCTGCTCCTGGCCTCCAGCTCCTTTTCCATGAGTTCCTTCGGGGAAGGAAACTCACTGAGCTTGACCTTTGACATGTTGTCATTCTGGCCGACCGTACTGATCACCTCCGGCTCCTTCTCGTGCCTGTCCTCAGCTTGAACGTGGATCCAAGGCATTTTCCTAATGAGAAACAAAAACAAAACGACAAGCATGAATGAGTTTGCGACTGAAAAGACTCAACTTTACTTTCTCATCCACGGGGAACACACCTTTTGAATTTGTAGATGAAGAATGCCGCCAAACCAACAAAGACCACAGTGAGCAGCATCAGCGTGGCCGACCCGCTGTGGATGGAGTTTGAATCCACGAGCGGTGCTGGAAGTCAAACGTGTCCAATAAGCATAACATTTGGAAAAAGACAAGTGCTTTACGTTCCCCTTTAACCGCGGCGTATCTTAGGAGCTCCCGTTGATCACCTGATCTGTGCGCATCATCCCCACAGGGTATTAAACGGAATCTTTAGGAGGTTTACCAGCCCCCTCCCCCTGCCACTCCCCTGGGGTGCGTCATGCAGATAGCTTATGCATAGTCATGGCTTTATAAATGCTGAGAAGCAATATTCAAAGTATTCCCCCTCGCCTCCCATCTTTCTCTCCTTGAGAGAGAAGCCCATGAAGTCTTTGACCTTTCTGGATCATTTTAAAGGCAACCCGGACCTTTGTGTGCAGACACAAATGAAGACAGATCCGTCGGTGGATGAAAAGGGTAAAGCCAAGCAGGCTTGATCGACACGTTTTTGCGATATGCTAATGATCCGGTGACCCTGCCGATTTTCTCATTGCATACCAAATGCCCTCTTTGTCAATCGTGTGATTGATTGGCTGATTTCAAAAGAGAACTACTGTCTCACAGCCTCAAGAGCAAATCGGTGTACTGGGGAATATATTTAAATCCTGGAATTTACAGTATAATCTGAATTATATGTCTTTGTCTTATTGTTTTAGAGTTTGGGTAGAATCTCATCGGAAATCCTAAAAAAGACTCTTGGTTTAACCAAATCTTAGTTTGCACAAATTGGCATAAATTAAAACTAATATCTATTTGAACAGGTTTGATGTACGTTTTAAATGTTTTGTTTGCAGGAATAATGGGCCTGTTACAAACAGACTTACCCAAAGTTTGCTGAGTCATGTACACAATAATGTTAATATCCGCTTTCAGCTCAAACTGGATCAGGCCTTGGTTCAGGGCAGTCACAAAAATATCGGATATCTGTTTCACATATAGGGTAAAACACAAACACAGAACAGTACGATTCAACGTAAAATATCTTTATCATTCCAGGAACTGGTAAATTGTAACAAGCAGCAAAAAAAATATCTTCCAAGAGCTCTTAATTCACATGTAACAGAACCACCAACATGCCTTTTTTACATTTGAATTGTGTGCACAATAAATGGACAAAATATAATTTGTTGATCGGAAAAAAGCGTTCCTATTCATGTATATAATCATACATAATAAACTTATTTTTATACATGATGGTTCTTACCGCCTCTAGAGCATCCTCACTCCCACTCTTGTGCTCTCTTGACGTGTGCTCATCAGGTAGGATGAAGAGCTCCGCTGTAGATGGAAGTCCGGGATACAGAGACACCAGAAGCTGCTCTTCAGGGACCCCAGACACCTGCAAAGACGAGACAAGTCCACACGCCGGTATTCCGTTGGGACGGTTACCTCTGAACTTTGTGCAATAAAGTAAAAATCACCAAACATTCACAATCAAAGTTTCATCAAATCAGCCTGAGTACAACATGAACACTAAATATCAATACATGATATTACACACATTGACCATTGTGTCTGCCTCATCCATACTTCATACAGATATAGAATAGTAATGAATGCGAAAGCCGCTGGTGGCCGAAGGAAAGACTTGAGAGCGATGCGTTCTCTCTGTACCTGTGACAGAGCTGTCCGCACCACGCGGCCAACGTCCTCCCTCCACTCTGGAATGTCAGGGTTGTGCTCATCAAGGGCGAGCGAGAATGACAGCAGCAGCGACCTGAAGAATTCTGGGGGAAAAAAAAAAGAAAAAAAAGGCAATGTACGATGTACGTTAGAATATGTGTGTGACTTCTGGTTTCGTTTTTCATTAGTCTGATGCGCAGTTTTGTCTCTTCTCATTTGGCAACGTACGCCTTGCAGTTAATTGCTCTTCAAGAAATCGCGCGCGCCCTCCGTGACATTTTATTCATTAGATAAGTCCATGTTGACAACGTGGCGATGCTTGCAGCGCGGACCGAGAGGTATCTTTCCCCGCGAAAGCATATTGCATATTCATGTAACTTGCAACGCATCAATTAAAGTGCTTTGAAGACTGTCGCTCCCGCTCACCTTTAACAGTTATAACTTTTGAATCCTGCATTATGGTGCTCCCAGAAGCAACCTGGACCGTGACCTTGTTTATTCCTTCTCTCTGAAATGTGTATGAGATGCTTCCCTCCAAGGTTATAATGGGCTGGAATTCAAAAGGAAAGAATTTCACAGAAAACGCTGCATTCTCTCAGCTGAATATAGAATACTATGTACATGCAGCCCGTATTGTATAATGAGGCAGTGCTGCAGCGAACACAATCAATGTGATAAATAAATACAATCCTAGCTGGATCCTTCAGAAAGACACGGCGCAGTCACATGCAGTCACATTTAACATGATTTGTGTGAAGGATTTTAAGATGTACACTTTGTTACCAACAGCACAAGGACATCAAGATGTGAAAGACTGCAGTCAACAGAACAAAAAAAGGGGAACTGGAACAAAAGTTGGGAGTGGGAGAAAAAGCTTCTCACCTCGGAGCTGTTCTCAAACCACCAGAAGAAGGTCAAAGTTCTGATGTGGCTCGGCCAAACCACCGCAGTCAGATTAACCTCCTTCCCCCTGACGGCTACGGTGGGAGTGGAGAGATATACGCGTTCCACTGGACCTGCGGCGGCAACAGATACAGCGCCACGTACATAGTACGTTACACACACGTGGGCAAACAAAACATGAACTCATCAAACACGGAGTGTCGTTGCAATCAGAGCCTATGTACTTTTAGCTCCAGCTGTGCGTATCTCCCATTTTCCAAGGCTAAAACGCTTGAAAGCGTCACAGCCGTGACTAAAATGAGATTTAGCAGAGTGGCAACGTGACCGTCCATGAAAGGTAAGACGTCCACGCTATGGGCACCGGCGCAGGAGTGAGTAATGATGTTTCTTATTCACATACTGGTAATGTGTAAAAACAGCGTGCTGCTGTCAGACCCCTGGTTGTTTTCAGCAGAAGCCGTCACTCGGTAAATCCCAGTTGTCCTGTAGATGTGGTTGATGCCATCATCTGTCCTGCTCAGGTTCGAGTATGTGATCTTAATTCCGTCCCCGAAGTCTAGCTGGATGCTGGTCCTCAAAGAGTCTCCCTGTGGACAGGCGGTAACACATGGCGTCTGTCACTGCAGTTTAGGTCAGGATACTTCAACAAGATCACATACGAGGGAAATAAGCGCACTCTGCTTCTAAAGTGCCGGGGCTGAGATGTCCTGTAAGCTGCGTCACAAACACTTTGAAGGTGGATGTGAATCCGAGGAGACAGAAATCCAACTGAGAATTGAAGAGGAAAAAGCTAAAGTGCAAGAAAAGTCATGACAGTGTACCCTGGATTTGTTTATTATCTGGTGCCATCTTGCAAGCTGATAAATTCATCCAAAAATACTTTCTAACTATCCACTTGTGGCATGTAGCTATGCAGATATTTCTATTAAGATATCTGCATTTCTACCGGATAATTCATTCCACTTGAACCTTAAGAAATACAGAAAAATACATTTAAAGACTTAAAAAAAATAATATGCATTGAATGCCATGTCATTTCATCCGCACTTCAATGCCATTGGCAGGATGTTAGCATGAAGGCCTTAGCATTTAGCCCACAGGGCATCCATTCATGCTAGTCCCATTGAAGAATAACCACTAACTAATACCACTTGGAGTGGTTTTAGGCAATACAACTCACTTCGTCGAGGTAGACCATGAACGTAACGTTGCTTCCAACGGCGACGCTGAGCTCTGCTTGACTCGTTGACAGCCGTAGGCCTCGTGGGGGTCTGGGACGACACGCCTGCCTCTTGGGGGAGAAAACGTTCCTCCCTCCCTCCTTGCAGTTATTGGACAAAACCTTACGATACCTTTGAAGGACAAAATCAAAAAGTTTGTTGAGTTCCTGTTTTATGTACTCTTATATACTACACTCATTTTACTAACATACAATTATGCATGAATCTATTTGCTTTGGTGAATGAAGACCTGAAATCAATCACAGTGAAAACTTTAGAATGATACTTTCAAATGTTTTTTTATGTGTAGCGAAGCCATTTCACCAAAATCCACAGTTTATTTAGATTGTTTTCTGCTCGGAGCAGCTTCTCTTGCAAATCCGCAATCTATTGTGTAAAGAAAAGTGTCTATCAATAGCACACAGATTTACAGTACAATGCATCCTGGCCTATTTTGTCACTTTTTGAGTGTGAACATGATGCAAACCGGCTCAGTGTCATTATGCATTTTGGAATGAGGTTACTGTTTTTTCTCCGGCTCTACTCGAAAGCTTTTTTGAACGACTGAGAAAGTGAACCATTATTTTCGGTTTGTGTTCGAGACAACGTGACAAACAAGCTGGAGTGGAATACTATTGTTATGGGATGGAATAAACACTTCGGGGCCACTTACCCTGTGCTGTTGAGAAAGCTTTGGCTGGTGCTGCAGCTTTTAGTCGCACCATTTGGATTAAACCAAAAAGCAGGGGAGCACTTTCCGTCCGCCTGGCGTTCCCACCCGTAATCACTGCCAAGCAAACATGACACTCGATGAAATGAAAAATTTCACTGCACCTGTAATAATTCGGCTTCTATAAGCTTTTGCGGTGGGTGAAATATTTTGCAGTTGGCGCTTCATTGTGTACTTTAAGAACGTAACCCGGGACGTGAGTCAGACAAGCAGGATCAAACAGAATTTCCAACAGATTGATAAACCATATTTAAAATTGATTTAATGATTCATTATTAATGGAATGCAAGTTGCACCAGCATATTAAAAAGCCCCTAACTCCCATCTACAATTTCCAAACGATAATTAGATCCAAAGGACACAGTCATATTGTTTTTCAATTAAATGCGGAATGTAAGATGGATAATAAGGCATACGAAGTTGTGCAAACTTCTGCAATCTTTTTTTGGTCGTAACAGCCGTAATTAACTACAAGTGAATGACATGTTCAAAAGGAGACGGGCTGTTTGTTAAACACATGATGAAAATAATTAAAGCTCCCCGGGGATGAAAGTTAGTGTCTGAACCCAGTCGAAAAAGCTGAGAGAAGAAGTTATTACCATTCAAAGTCGTAGGCTGTGCAGAGGCACGGGTCTGAGGAATAGATCCTCGAGTAGTCCTGGGCCAGCATGCACCGGTTACCTGGCCTGCGCTTCATAAATATCTGCTTCTCTCCCATTACACACAGCTCTCCCTACCAAACGAAAAGAAAGATGATTTAGTTTTTCCACAAAATATTTCAAGAAACTCTGGAAAGAAGAAAGAAAACAGTGACAGTTTTTTACAGTCATGACGGACGAGCTTTAAGATGACAACGGATCAATAATGTTTAACATGTCTGTAACCTTGTTGTGGAGGTGCCATTTTTGATAATCTCCATCCATGCACCTCCTGTTAAAGAGTCCTTTGTAGTCGATCTTGATCAGCTGCCACTCTGACCGATGACTGAAGTGTCCAAAAAACCTGCAAGATGTTTCCCAATCTTGAGACACAGATATTTCTGATATGATATTGCGCTATTAGCATAGCACCTGCAAATCTGATTAATTGGAGACGACATGAAAGATAAGAACCCCCCATGGACTTTTCTTTCTTTCCATCCACAGATGAGTAAATTCCTAAAGCCAGATAATATTTGTTTTGTTCCTCCTGAACGGTACGTGTCTGTCTCTGCTTACGTGATAATGTGATTGTCAGATTCTGGCTCCATTAAAACTCCGTCCACATACAGAGGGGCCAAGGAGAAACTGTGACGGTCCCACTTTTTTCCTTCGTCTAGACTGATCCTTCAGGAAAAAAAACAAAAACAAAACAACAGCTGTCAACACGTCAACATCTGTCCGTCTGTCCATCCGTTCATGTTCATCCCTCTGCGGTGGCTTATGAGTGTATTGTTTTCTCCTTGCATATATAGCGTTAAACATCACACGCACATAGGTTAAGCTTTGATATACACGGTACAAAGAAATCCAAATGTCAGGGGATTTATCTTTTGCCATAGATGAAAAATGGAGAGCCAATGATTCTCTTCCATGTGAAAAATTATCTCGGCACCGAGCTGAACAATAGAACGAATGCTCCTTGTACCATGGACATTTTTGAAGGTGACAAAACAATGGAAAAGAGAGATATGACTCAGGTTGTAACATTAAAATTGATTTGGGTGGGGGTGTGGGGGGGGTTCATATCATCTTTCCTAGAGCTTAATCACTTTTGACAGGGCTTGAATGTATAGGGACATTAAAGTAGATAGTGTTACAAAGCCCCCGCAATATGAAGGACTTATGGGGCATTCTCAGTCGCACAGTTCTACCCTGCTCCACTCCACATTTACATAAAAGCACTCACACCATCACATCCAACCAACAGTACAAAGCTGTAACAGACTCTCTTCTGTTGGAACGATTCTGACAGTTCTGAAGCTGCAGTGCCGATATAATAATCCTGCAAACTTGGCCCTTTGAACACATTAAAGGTAATCATCAAAAACAGAGCGAAAACTCAAACTATACCCAGATACTCCCCGCTTTGATTTTTAACACCTTAGATTCCTACCTACAGTAATTATAGTGTCAGCCATTGTTGGACAGTAGCAACACCTACCATAAGTGCCGAATAGGCGTCGCCGCGTGTAAGACGGCCAGCAAAGCCCCTCCGTTGTCAAGAAACCAGACGTTGTGCTCTTCATCAAAAATCTGTATTGGTGCACATTAAACAAAACCAATTTCCTCCACTTAAGACTGCACGCTTTCAATATGGATGCATAATCGATTTAAGATAAATGCATGCAGCGTGCTGGCCCACCTGTCTCCAGCTATTTCCTGCGTCAGATGTGATAAACATCCCAAGGTTAGTGGAGGACAGCTCTGTCCCGGTATTCCCTGAGTACAAAAACATGAATAATTTCACTCAGTCTGTATTTACATAGCAAAGGCTCCATAACACACCTGTATGCACCATCACCTGACGAAATCATTCAGAGTTATTTTTTAATCTCTGCATGCCCTCGCTTTCCACTGGAGGACACGACTGTGACTTCCTGCAACCTGATCATCTCATCCAAAATATGAGGTTTAGTTGGAGTTTCAGTATCCGATTCAATGACGCACAGAGGGCACTGAGTGACTCATTTTGTTTTAATGTTATTTCACTGTTAGTATGCATTCATCTGAGAAAGTAGGGATACCTCTGATCTGATCTGTTTTATTTATAAATGAAATGATTTTTCCTGTAAGTAACTCTACCTGTAGCCACAATGATGCCTGGCACAGACTTTTTGCTGGTGATGGGTCCAGACGTGTAGGGATTCTCCGACATCTCCAGATGAAGATGCAGCGAGCAAAATGGCTGTCAACAAAACGGATTCCAAGAGCACAAGTTGAAACAATATGTATCAGACAGATCTCCTCCAAAGCAATTATAATTAGCTTTGCCTCCCAATTATGCTTCCCGTTGAGAGAAAAGTGCGAACATTCTCAGATGCCATTCATACAACAAAGATACTTTGTTCCTTTCACATTCTCTGCCTGGGAAAAAAAGGGAGAAAACGGCTGAGAGGACACAAAGGGCATTTGCATTGTTTCATTCTACAGCAAACAAGGCATGTAATTAAAATTCCCCCAAGATGCACTGATAAAACTTGCAAAATGGATTCAAATCATTTCACTCATCTCTCAGGCTGAAGAACACTGAAACACATCAAAACGTTTCTTTTTTTTTTTTCAAACAGCAGAGGTTTTAGGGAGGTCAGACAGCAGACAGGAGCATAATGCTGCTATATAAGGCAAAGAGAAACACAGTTACCTGCTATTAACTGAACATTATACATTAAAACAAAAAGACAGAAGAACATACTGACCGGATGAGATTAATATCCTACCTGCTGAATAACAGCACGGCCATATAATGTAATTCAGTGTAATCTAACATTCATTAGTCCAATATGTCTACAGGTAGTAAATTGAAATCTCAGAGGTTAATGGAAAGGCTGGACCCCTGAAAGTATACACGATGACACTATATGCTCTACGCTGATAATAGGAATATACCAGCAGAGCATCTCATCTGCCATTTAGGAGGCTCATGTGGAAGCTGGCGCCTCGCCCTGTGCGAATGTGGCTCTGAATCAAAGAACTTCCTCAGCGCAGCCGATGAGGTTAATACATTTGATGAATGATGCATGTCGTGCGTTTCATTTTGCATGGATAAAAGCATAAATGAACTCGTACCCAAAGGCTTAAGCTTACCAGAATGCAGTGGAGGTTATTTCCAGCCACGTCTGTGGCAGGAGCTGGCAACAGGGCCCATGTTTGTCCCTTGTTGTATGTGATAAAAGTCTTGACATGACCGTCCAGCAGTTTGTTGGCGAGATACATGCCATTTATCCCTTCAACCTACAAGGGAAAACAGTAATGATTCTGATGAACAGCTGGAATATCATATCCACAATACTTAAGAGGTAAAGGGATTGGAATAGGAAGGCTGGATTGACTGATGAACAGAAATTAATCA